>NC_140964.1:89671291-89688791 GCF_056783735.1 Eptatretus burgeri | reverse complement strand
TATCCGACAATTCTCCATGTGATTCAGACCAAAATCCTTCATTTCTCTCAAACTCACTGTTGTTACCAGACAAATCAAAGTCCATGCCAGCCATTATTCAAAACCAAATGTTCGATTTTTTTAAAAGCAGAAATGAACGAAGCGATTGAATCGACCAATCAAATGTGGAAACACACAGGAAGCCAATATAATCACGTAGACCACCAACGCGAGTAATTTACGTGCATCCTTTGTAATCCTGTAGATGACGTCATGTGGGTTACGCCCCTTTCAAGAGAATTTTTAGGGGCGTTCCCGAAGAGGTTTGTTTTTTTAATTTTACATTTTGCAAAATGAGTATTGTGAAAAAACATTGTCAGATCTGAAATCACGATGAAAAACTCCTATAGGACATATATAAATGAAATTTCAGTACTTTTGCGTGTCAGGGGACCTTTAACAATTTTTCTTACACGAAAAGCTGAGATACAACCCCAGACAGTCACAGTGCATCCCCTGGGTTTAACAGTTGTTTGCAAACATTGCACGTCATAACATTATCCAGGTCTTTGGCTTACAAACTAGCATATCTTAGATCCAAAAGGTTAAAACTTCAATTCATCAGACCAGAGTACCCAATTCCATTGTTTTGTTTTTTTTTTGTTTTTTTTTTGTATACCTTGGTCGAGGCTCGTATGAGAGCTAACACACAACTCACAGCAAGGAGGCATGAGACAAGAGGGGCGGGAGTGGAAGGGACAAAACAGTGGGGAACAGACACATTAGGTGAACTGTGGAAGGGAGAGGGATGGGGATGGGACGGGGAACATGGCGAAGAGAAGATGAACTTTTCAGGGACTTTCAGGAAGGAAAGCAGGAGAAATGAAGGAAGAGGGCTTGGGTGGATTATCGGGGGTAGAAAAGATCGAGGATTTGGATGGGGGAAGATAAGAGGTGGTGGTGAACAGCTGTTTTGAAAGCCTGGAGGGAAGAATGGGAAAGAATAGAGTGAGGAAGTTTATTCCAAAGGCGGGAAAAAAAGAGGAATGAAAGAGTGAAGATGAGCAGTGATTCGTGATTTTGGTAGTTTTACCAGAAGGCGGTTGTTGGCCGACCTTGAGCGCCCTGTGGAAATGTGGAGGGGACAAATCGCAGAGAGAGCAGGGGGGGCAAGGCTGGAGAGGAGTCGGTAGAAGACAGAAAGACCACCGACCAACCTGCGGTGATTGAGTGAGAGGCCCAAAGACTCAGCTTCATTGCGGGAGATGCCGATGATCTTAAATGCCCTGGTTTCGACAGCGTGAAGCCGAGAAAGGTGGGAGGCAGGAGCACCAGCCCAGAGGGGAGAGCAGTACTCCACCAGGCTACGGACAAAAGCTTTGTAAGTGGTCAGGAGCTCAAGAGGGCCGAGGAAAGACTTAGCACGACGGAGGATTCCCAGTCGGCGACTGGCTTTTGAGGCGAGGTTGGAAATGTGACTTTCCCAGGAAAGGTCATGGCAGATAGTGAGACCTAGAAGCTTGAAAGAAAAGACTTCTTCCAGAGGATTGTTGAGAAAGTGGATGGGGGGGTTTTGTAAACGGTCCTTTTGAAGAGACATAGTGAGAGTGTGAGATTTGTCTGGATTGAAAGATCTGTCATCGAAGGAAGATTGAAAGATTGTTCAATCATGCAAACTTGATGTTACCTTGCAAATTTCAGTCTTTTCACCTTATTCTGAGGTCAGAGCAGTGGTTTGTTTGCTGCCACTATGGTGTGCCATGGAGACCTGTTGCAATCTGCCTTCTGTACACGGTGCCAGTCAAGACAATAATGTGCAGGCCTGCTCTCATTTCATTTGTCAGCTGCTGATTTGATTTCCTTGTATCATGCAAGCTGAGCAACTTCAAGTGTTGTGTCATGAGTGAAGGCAGACATCCTTTTCTTCACAGTGAGTGTAGCTTTCATCTCGGTTGCCAAAGAACGTGATCCATCATTATATCCGAGGAAACCATCAGACTGAGGTTGTTTTGAATCTTTGCATTGCACCGAATGAAGGATGCCAGCATCGAATATAGAAGAAAGGTGACATTGTGGGTTTCTTTTTAGTTGAAGGCTTCCATTCTTCAACAATCCACGAGGTCAGGTGGAAGCTTCACTCTGATTGGTTGGAGCACCAGAGATGTATCTAAAGCTGCAAGTCCGGGAAGGGAACCATCGTTTTTGGTGGCCTCTATTTCCTTGATGGTGTTGCTAAACCTCTGCAAAGTTTTTTGTGGTAATGAGGAGATACCTAAGGCAAAAGTTCCAGGTTGTTTAGCAATGGATGTGTAACTGCTTCATTGTTACCAAATCTTTCTTGAAGGCGATTCTAGACCTGCTCTAAACCCACATCAGGGTTCGAAATATGGACTCAGTTAAGATGCTTTATGAGTGCTTTGGATTCTGAACCATCAGCTACATGTTGAACCATGAAGTTAAGCTGCTCATCAAATGCCAGCGGTACTCCGATCATGTTCTGGAAGGCCACACACCATGCCTTGAATTTTTCAGGCTTATCATCAAGCATAGAAATCCTATTTGACAACAAGTCCTGACGAGACATATTTTACACAGTCCTGCATGGCAGGCATCACTCTTGGCATGATTGATGGTTCGACTTCTCAACCCAATAGTGAATGGCTAGACATTGGTAATGTTGTTGTCGGATGTGTGTTGTACGTCGTCGCGGCATATGCGGGTACAGCTTAGGTGTACATTAGATTTGGTGAGAAATAACCAAATTGGTTGTCGGGTGCAATTCCACTGGACAGCGACATGTCAATATCTTCTTCTTCTTCTTCTTCTTTCGGCTGCTCCCGTTAGGGGTCGCCACAGCGGATCATCAATATGATCCGCATTGTGATTTGGCACATGTTTTTCACCGGATGCCCTTTCTGACGCATCCCTGGTCGCCTCTTGCGACACAGGGATCTGGTACACCTATTTTATCCGGGGTATACACCGGCCCAGTATCCCGGTACTCATTTCGCCAACCTCGGAAGGATGACAGGCTGAGTCAACCCCCTGGTGTATTAATTCAATGGCCCACCGGGGCTTGAACTCAGGACCTTTTGGATCCCAAGCCGCTGCCCTAACCACTGCGCCAACACCAGGCTTAGTGACATGTCAATATATATAGTGAAATACCGAGCGGTCATAACCGGAGCCGGGTTTGTGATCCACGAGCTCATAACAGGGCACGCTAACACAGTGGGGGTCGATGTGCAGCCGTGACACATAGCATTGGAGCAGGATGACGACACGAAGGTTGTGTGGAAGGCATTTGTTGGTGTCTGGTGAGTTGCGCATGATAGACCAGGAGCTGGCATTGTGTTATAATGAGCGGATATAACTTGCCTGATGGACACGTTTGATGTCGATGAGTTCTCCGTGGAAGCCAGCGCTACAGCATTGACGCTCGGTGAAAGGGTGTCTGCCTGAAATGACATGGTTCGAGTGACGTGGCTGAGTCACACGTACCTGGGTATCTGGTGAAATACCTTGAATATTGTCTTCAGATAGAATGGGTGGTGGAGACGTGGCATTCCTGGACATGAGCATTCCCACCTTCTCTGCAGGTGTAGGTAATCCAGCTGCGAAAATGTTGTCGAATCCTCCCCAACACAGAGAGTCAGTTATCGCCTCCAAGTAGGCCCGAGCCACAGCAGTATCTTCCTCCTGCTTTAGCTCTTCGAAATATATCTGTTGCTGTATAACTTTCAATTGTTGCTGCATCTATTGCTGCTTGATTTGACTCTTTGCTGTTCAAGATCACTTTGTTACTGCATCTGTTGCTGCTTGAGACTAATCTGTTGTTGTTCGTGATCACTCTGTTACTGTATCCGTTGCTCTTCGAGTAGCAATCGAGCTTTGTCCAATTTTGCATCCCATGGTAGTTCAGATAGAGGTCTCAGCTGCATCTGCTTTGGCTTTCAATGAGAGGGAAGACCTGGAAGAGTTGGATGAACCTGCAACAGAGCGCGTGTGAAGCGAGCTCGACATGGCAGCTTTCGACGAACCACCAGAGCTAGTAACAGACCGCTTATGAAGAGAGCTTGATTTGACGGCTCTGTTTCCTCCCGGCGGTGAGATGAGCGTTGTGGTCAGGTTTTTACGATCCTGGAACGGCTTGCTTGTTCCAATTCTTGAATAAGAATGCATGAGGCAGTTTAACCAACACTTGCAGAGATTTAAATCACTTTTTCTTTCTTTAAAACACACTATGTCGGCAAAAAAACCTGCCTTTTCCAGATACAACCACATGTCCCACCAGACAGGCCAATGCCAATCTCCCTGTTTGTGGAGGAGATGATGTGACACATGGGCGGAGCATAAATATGCATGAGGCAAGACATGGGCAGAGCATAAATATGCATGAGGCAGGACATGGGTGGAGCATAAATATGCATGAGGAAAGACATGGGTGGAACATAAATATATATTTTCCATGCAAACTTGGTTCCATCACACTTATTCCAAAATATGAACTGCACTCTCAAACGGCAACAGATTGGGATTACCCACCTTACCGTTACATTAGCAACAGCAAGTTAAAAGTTCCCAACAAGCAGAACTAAGTCACTGAAAAGGCACACCACACATGCGCTAAAGGCCTCGTTAGCATTAATTTGGCATTTTGAAAGTCGCCTATTGCAAACGTCCATAAAATAAATCACTAAGCCTGCTATGTTCACAGGAAGCACTCCTGCAAGGTTCAAAGTCTACTCACTGGCAGCGATGGCCGGCGGTTTGGGTTGAACGTGCCCGTTCACAGTTTGGAGTATGTACCGGTTCATATCGGCAGGAGTTTTTGCAGTACAGGCAGCTGCAAAATCTCAGCCCTTTCAGCAAGCTCAGAAAGTTCTCCAACTCTTTTATTGTGTAGAAGCACATCCCTTTCTCTCAGGTACTTTTCCAAGTATTTTCAGCTTCCTCCAGAAGGTTTGTTAACCATTTTAGGTACCAATCCTTAACTCGCGTGCACGATATACGTTAACATGCCTCCATAACGCCGATAATTCTGGGGTGGATTACATCATTTCGATAGTATCATGTTGCCCGAGGGCCAGTCACATCTAAATGGGTTTTTTCATGTAGCAACAACAGAAAACAGGGGTGGTTAATGGTGGAATATTCCATAGTCAGACAACCATTGTTGCTAGAGGTACGATAATTATAATCCTATAAATGTGATAATTGTCACAGGTGTGACAACACATGCACAGAGTGCAAGAACTTTCTTCCGTCTGCAAAGCTTGCTTGCGAGCACATACACACGCATGCAGCCATGCAGTTTGTCATCAACTTGACGTCATTGAAGTGCGACAGATATTAAATATAGATGGTGAGTAAAAATGTAAATACTTTTTTTTAAAAGTACAGAAACAGGTAAATAGAAGAAACAGAAGAAACCTAAACAGAAGAAAAAGTACAGAAACAGAAAATACACCTGAGCGAGTTTGACGGTCAGCTCGGATACAAAACTTGATGCAACCGAGTGTTAATCAACCTTAGCGACTCCGGAAAGTGAAAACAGAATTTAAATTGAACTTAAAATAACCGCGCGAAGCCGTGTTGAAGTCAACGGACCTCGTGTTCCCCAATAAACAGGGCCAGATGACAGAGGTTAGGAGAAACTAGTTGGTCGAATTAAATCTTCTTAATAATCCCCATGAAACCCATTATGCATTCTAGCCGTCCGATGTTTCCTTAGAGGCCATTCGACCAATCGATTATTTTGCACTTGATGACCCTGTGACCTTGACCCTGAGGCGGAAATGCGAAAAAGGACTCAGACGATCTATAGAGAGCAACTGGTATTATTATCTTGTCAAGTTAGAACTCATTCGGCCGAGACGTCAAGGAGGAGATAGAAAAATAAAAATTGTTGACAGACGGACGGACAGATCTGAGGACATCGAACAGTTATATTAGGTCAGCAAGCTGACCTAAAAAGCATTTTAAAGAATGCAAAAGGATGTAGGGGTCTTCCTCCAAAAAGTATGTAAACAAGGTTGGGATGGTCACAATAAATTAAGTGAAAGCATCCCTCCATCTTTCTTTGAATAATGGTTGTCCCTGCTAATGACACAACATCTCTCCCATTGCAAAATATCAGGCAACAAGAGAGTTCCTAGAACATGATACCCCACACGGTTACTTCAATTTTAATAAAATGAGGATTTTAACAATCGTTCAAAAAGTCCGAAAGTTTAGTGCTGCTGAAGTAGTCCAGAAACAGTCCTGAACAGCACCATTATACACCACCCCTTTGAACGTTCATTTAAATTGAACAATAGTACTATAAAACGAGGTTCTGGGAAGTATTTTGACAGACAATTTGTGTGCTCCAGTCTTAAAGTGCATCATTAAATTTAAATAAAATAAAGATTGTAAAAATCCTGCAAATAAATTTCTTCTGCCCAAGCACTGAGGTATGTTCAGTTACCAAGCAGCTAACTAGCACTTGCCAAGCCAGCCGTTCCTTATCAACGGTTTTGAATGGAGTGCTTGCTTGAGTGCTTAAGCCACTTGGCGAGCGCTCTAAAAAAAAACTTCTTAACTGAACACACCTTTGCAAAAGTGAAGGTTCATGGAAGTATTATGAAGGCGATTTGTATTGTATAATATTCAAATATAAAAATCAGTTTTATTAAAGGGGTTCAAAGGTGTATAAATAAAAAAAAATATTGCAGGTTTTACCACCATTTTAGACAGCGTCTTTTACACCACTGTATCTAACATGTTACATTAGTTCTTCGTGCCTGTTATTTATGTCCGTTATAATGCCCTTTAAAGCAATAAGTTTATTTGGAATGATTTTCCATTTTATTTGACTGCCAGGCAGGTCAGAGAGAAAATATATTATCTCACTCCCTCTCTGTGCATGTGCTGTCAGTGTTTTTTAATTTTTATGTTGAAGGCTTCAGTCATGGACTAAATAGTCTCCATTGAGGCCAACCCTCAAAAAAAAAGAACTACATTGATAGAAAAGTAAGGAAAGAGAGAATAGTCGAAGAGTTTTTGAGGAAGTAAAAAATTTGGTTTTGAAAAGGGGAAGATCATAAGTGTTTGGGAAGACGTGAGAAGGTAAAGAGTTCCAGAGTTTGACAGTGGAGGGGAAGAAACAAACATCTTAATGGCCCACTCTTGAGTTGCCAATGGCCACACAATAATCATGTGATGTTGTGGCTTGTCGAGTATTCCTTGGTCTCGCTTATGGTGCAGGTTCACAAGCAGCAAGTTCTTGTGAGCAGAAACGGAAGTAATATCTGTAGAAAAGAGAAAGAGAGGCTACTTTGCGGCGTAATTTGAGCAGGTCGAGTTTTGAGGTCACATTGGTGGAGTTGACAAGTCGAATAACTTTGGATTCAATTCTGTCCAGTAAGTTTGTGGAGCTGGAACCTCCCCAGGTGTGAGAGCAGTACTCTATACAAGGACAAATCAATCCTTTATATAGTTGGAACAACTATTCAGAGGAGAAGAATCTTCGACATCTGAACAGGACTCCTAATTTCTTCGAGGCAGACAGCTATTTGCGTAATGTGTGGATTCCAGGATAAATTTGATGTCAAAGTAATACCTCGTAGGTTTATTGTATCACATGGTGTAATTGTAGAGCTTTCGAAGGAGATTGCAGGTTTGAGAGGAGTTTGAGAGGAGTTTGAGAGGGGTTTGAGAGGGGTTTGAGAGGAGTTTGAGAGGAGTTTGAGAGGAGTTTGAGAGGAGTTTGAGAGGAGTTTGAGAAGAGTTTGAGAGGAGTTTGAGAGGAGTTTGAGAGGAGTTTGAGAGGAGTTTGAGAGAGAGAGAGAGAGAGAGAGAGAGAGAGAGAGAGAGAGAGATATATATATATATATATATATATATATATATATATATATATATATATATATATATATATATATATATATATATATATATATATATATATATATAGAAGATGAGAATAAATTGTGTTTTAGAAGCATTAAACTTGATTACATTTGCCCCACTGGGAGATATTGTCCAAAGCCTAATTTAAAGAGGTGGCTGTGATGAAACGAGATGGAGATCCAGTGAGGAAGACAGGGAAGATGGGGAAAAAAACATGGAGGAATGTAATGTCGACTCGTCAGCATAACGAGTGCATTTGGTAATTTGTGGAAGAAAGGTCATTGATAAAAAGAAGGAAGAGTGTTGGAGAAAGAACAGAACCCTGAGTTACACCGTTGTTGATAGGGAAGGGGGATATGTTGAACCATCACCAATTACAGAGATAGAGCGCTCAGAGAAAAAGCTCGATATGAGAGAGCAGAGTGAAGAAGGAAAGCCGAAAGAGGGAAGCTTGGATATCAAACCAAAAATTTTCACAGTATGACGATTCCCTGTACCTCTGCAATTGGTTACCATTTACTGAATAATCTTCAGTGTGCAGAGCAATATCATATTGTCTGGTTTAAAATCCTGAGTAGAGGACGCAGTTTAGCTCACCTTCGGGCAATGGAAGCCACATTCATCAGGTCAACCAATCCTATTCTTTGTCGACAGAAATAATTTTTCTGAACTTTTTATCTATTTTGATTTTGATGGCTTGACTGTGTGACAACTGCACCACAGTCAACATTGAGTCATCATGAAAACCACTACTCCCCCCCTTCCCCCCAACTTGCCCTCAGCTAATTAGCGTTACTTTTATGCTGGTACTTTGGTGATTCATCTCCGCCTAATCATTATTCATGATGCTCTATGGTTCCACCAATCAGCTAATCCTGTCCTTTCCCTTTCTTTCTCTCAACCTATCAACGTTGAGGACATTCCATTGTAACTTTATAAATGAGAGATTGGTGCTTCTTCTTCATCTGCTTGCAGTTTTATCCAGATAAATGCAAGTCGAAAAGCTTTGATAATGTCTATTTTATTGAAATGCATACATGTGAGGTCCATCTAAAAAGTAATGGGACAACCTGCTGTGTGCTCCATTTGCACAACTTGAATGAACGGGTTGCGTCACAGTCTTTTGCAACATTCCAGCAATATATATGATTGGTGATGGTTGACTGCTCATTGTGTGATTTTTTTTTTACAGGTTGTGCTTTACACGTTGTCTAGTCTGAGTCGTCGCGCAATGAGTCGTGAGCAGAGAGCCAATCTGAAGTTTCTTGCCAAGCTTGGCAAAACACTTTCTGAATCCTTCTCAATGCTGCAGCAAGTCTATTGGGAAGAAACAATGTCATGTACACGTGCATTTCAATGGCACAAGAGGTTCAAATAGGGACCGGAGGAGGTTGAAGATGAACCACAGTCTGGAAGACCTTCAACGAGCAGGACGGCGGACAACATCGAGCGTAAGAAGCAGATGGTGCGCGCAGATCGTCGATTCACAGTACGGATGATTGCTGAGGAATTTTCCATCACCAAGGACACTGTCTGGAGCATCATCACTGAAAATCTCGAAATGCACAAGGTGTGCACAAAGATGGTCCCCAAGCTGTTGTCCGCGGACCAGAAACAGCAAAGAGTCACTGTCTGTCAAGACATTATTGAGCACCTCGAGGACGATCCAGACCTGCTTGGGAGAGTCATTACTGGTGATGAATCATGGATATTTGAATATGATCCCGAGACCAAATGGCAGAATCGTCAGTGGAAAAGTCCGACATCACCAGGACCAAAGAAAACAAGGATGTCGAAGTCGAAGGTCAGTGATGCTCATCGCGTTTTTTGACATCAAGGGCATCGTCCACTTCGAGTTTCTACCCCAGGGTCAAACAGTGAATCAATACGTGTACAAGGAGATCCTCCGGCACCTCATGAGATCAGTCCGGGCCAAGAGGAGGGATCTGTGGGAGAACAACACCTGGGTGCTCCACCATGACAATGCCCCTGCTCACAGTGCCCTGAGCATCCGACAGTTTCTGGCGGAAAAGAACGTGCCAACTCTGGAGCAACCCCCGTATTTACCAGACTTGGCCTCTTGTGATTTTTTCCTCTTCCCCAAGCTCAAGGGGGTGATTAAGGGGACCCGGTTTCCTGATGTGGAGGCCATCAAAAGGGCCGTGATGAAGGAGCTCCAGAGGATTCCAGAAGAAGCCTTCCTGGGGTGCATCGAAGCGTGGAAGAAGAGGATGGATAAGTGTGTGAGACTGGAGGGACACTATTTTGAAGGGCACAACCTGTGACTTAAATATTTTTTGGAAAATAATTTCTGTGAAGTCAGTCCCATTGGTTTTTAGATGGAACTCGTAAACATGTATATATACATATACAAAATATACATATACATATACATACAAACGCATATATAAAGACACAAACAGATAAATTATGTACTGGTAAGTATTTACATAAGCTATTTTATTGAAGTTATAACTTTAACTAAAAGCAACTGACTGATTTCCCAACTTCCTGGATCATCAGCTGGGCACCGTTTTTCATCGATGTTTCGATTCTTTCAGCCCAGAACCTCTCCCAACAGTGGATCCACAACTCCGGTTGCCGGTCCACATCAGTAGATTACTAAACATCAATGGACCCACAACCTCAAAATTGTGTCCAGATAGTCGGTCAACACAGCAATGCAATATCCTTATTCAAACTTATTTAATTCTCCTTTTATTTAAAGTACGAGTGCATGCCCGTAGGTGCAAACAAAACAAAAAACAAAAAACTTTCAAACCGCATGCCAGAAACAACGACACAGGCCGTTCCTTCGCTCTCACATGCCCATACATGTGTGGCCGTACATGCAAAAAAAAAAAACTTTCAAACCGCGTTCCAGAAACAACAACCACACAGGCCATTCCTTCGCTCTCGTAAACGACGACTGGATTGGGGCATTGTGTTTATCTATAAATGCGCATAAGAAATCGAGAAATTATTAGAATACAGTAAGTCATCACTATGCGGAAGTAGTGCATGCCCATATGGAATGTTCACATGCAATCCACAAATTATCACTTGCATTGATTTTGCCTTTTATCGCAAGATAAAACACAAAGAGAAGAGGAAAGAGGAGAAAAAAAAAACGTGCAAAAAATAATTTACTTCCTGCTTTGGAGCATACCAGCACTCTGATGTTACCAAAATGTATGCACCGTCTAATTTGTAAACGATCATAACTTGGGGCATTGTGTTTATCTATAAATGCGCACAAATCGAGAAATTATTAGAATTCACGGTCATCATTATCCGGAAGCCCGTACGTTGTAACCCGTAATGGGGAACGCGGCTGCCCGTAAAAATAAAAAAAAATAAATGAATATTCAAACCACGAGCAACAAACAACAACCACACAGGCCGTTTCTTCGCTCTCGCGTGCCTGTACGTGGGTGGCGCGGAAGTTCACATATCACAGTTACGATGACTCGCAATTTAGGTTTTAATGGCCAATTATTCAATTAGCGCCAACGTATTTTGCCTTTTCGCAATGTCATTGCAAGGAAAAACAAAAAGAGAAGAGAAGAGAGAAAAAAAAATTACCTCCTGGTTCGGAGCATACCAGCACTCTGATGTTACCGAAATTTATGCACCGTCTCATTTGAAAACGATCATAACTTGTGGCATTGTGTTTATCTATAAATGCACATCAGAAATCGAGAAATAATTAGAATACATGAAGTCATCACTCTCCAGAAGTCCGTACGTTACAACGTATTTTGCCTTTTATCGCAAGGAAAAACACAAAGAGAAGAGGAAAGAGGAGGAAAAAAAAACGGCATGCACAGGCTTCATATGAGACGGTGCATGCCGCAACGTCCGCACGGTGCAAACGATCATAACTTGCGGTATTGTGTTTATCTATAAATGCGCATAAGAAATCGAGAAATTATTAGAATACACGAAGTCATCATTATCCGGAAGTCCATACGTTCTAACCCGTAATGGATCCGGAAGTCCGTACGTTGTAATCCGTAATGGCGAACACGGCTGAGCTTCCCTTCCCCATCGGCCATGCCCACGCAACAACGTGTCTTCTCATTGGTTTGGTAAATAAATGGGCATAACTTGGGAAGCACTTGTCCGATTAATATCAAACCTTGAAAAGGCACATCCTCAGGGCCCCAGCAATATACCTGTCAAGTTTCAATGAGATCGGACCAGTGGTTGTCGAGAAACAGCAGTCACCGACACACACACAGACACACACACACACACACACACACACACACACATACACACACACACAGACACACACACACAGACATACACACACAGACACACACACACAGACACACACACACAGACACACACACACACACACAGACGCACACACACACAGACACACACACAGACACACACACACAGACACACACACTCAGACACACACACAGACACACACACAGACACACACACAGACACACACACACAGACACACACACACAGACACACACAGACACAGACACACACAGACACAGACACAGACACACACACAGACACACACACACAGACACACACACACAGACACACACACACAGACACACACACACAGACACAGACACAGACACACACACACAGACACACACACACACAAAGACACACACACACACAGACACACACACACACACACAGACACAGACACACACACACAGACACAGACACACACAAACACACACAGACACACACACACACACAGACACACACACACACACACACACACACACAGACACAGACACACACACAGACACACACACACAGACACACACACACACAGACACACACACACAGACACACACAGACACACACAGACACACACAGACACACACAGACACACACAGACACACACAGACACACACAGACACACACAGACACACACACGCATACAGACACACACAGACACACACAGACACACAGACACACACAGACACACACACACACACACAGACACACACAGACACACACACACAGACACACAGACACAGACAGACACACACACACAGACACACAGACACAGACACACACACACACAGACACACACACACACAGACACACAGACACAGACACAGACACACACACACACAGACACACACACACACACACAGACACACACACAGACAGACAGACACACACACACACACACACACAAACACTGCTGGAATTATAGATAGATTATTGCATATGAATAACTTTAATCATACACCACTTTATGCGATAATATATTAAGCGATAAACACTTTACCTTGTAGCCATGTCCATGACACAGCACCTCCATCTCACCATAGACTCAAACTGTCATCAATAACTGATTTTAACATGCTGCACCACGTATCTCAGTAATCACCAATAAATTATTTCAATGCTTATTTATAATGTATTTTATAAATAATATTTATCTCTTTTCTTTTCATCGAAATACCACCAATATATATATATATATATATATATATATATATATATATATATATATATATATATATATATATATATATATATATATATATATATATATATATCTTACGGCCACGGGTACCACGACACCAGCTTGTCACTCGGGGATTCATCCGCGGTTGTCCTCGGAAGAGCCGGATCTGGGGCCACGGCACCCAGTTGTGGTACGGGCGTACGGTGGGTTGTTTTAAAACCACAAACACCCAGAACACCCAGAACACCCAGTTTACCACAAGTTCCAGTATCCACCATCTAATTATGCCGTTGAATTTGAGGTCACGTGGTAACCTGAGCAGCGAGCGTGCCCTCGGCAAAGCACCAATGTTATCTCGATTAGATTTTAATTTGGGCCGCCGAGCGTTTTAACCGCTGGTGTGTGCCGACTATTTTGGTCAAATCTGTGGTAATTACCTCCCAGTCTATCTCGGTTCGGACAATGCTAGACCAATGGAAGGAAAGGACAAACACGGAGAGGTTGGAAGTCGACAATGATTTATTAATAATGAAATAAATAAATAAAAAGAACTTTATTTTCCGAGGTAAATAAATGAATATATTTCAAAGCAAAATCGATCAAAATGACAGGAAAGAGAGAAAGCACAGATGCTTATCGGGGGTTGACAAATTTATAGCTAAACATAGACGAGGGTACCCAACAGATCATTCGGGGGGGGGGGGCGGGGGGAGGGACGAAGAATCGTCTCGCTCACCATAAATTAGTCATCCGTGAAATGTGTGCGTGCATGTCACATTTGTCGCCAGCACCCAGCTTTGCCGTGCACCCTCTCATGAACAGCCTTGAACGCTAGTCGACGTCTGGGAGGGCAGCGAGATCGTCTGTCATGGGTTTAGACCCTGGTGCTGCGACACGGGCAGCTTCTCACACTTCATGAAACTGGTGACGTCCAGTGACCCACACAGTCCGTCGGTGACTGACCCGCACCTCACTTGTTGGTGACAGACCCGTGCCTCACTCGTTGTCGTCGCTGCTCACACCCACACGTGCACCACACGCTCGCTTGCTCAAGCACTGGGAAAGATGAATTGTCTCATTGTTGGCGCTGGTCAGACACCCACACGCGCACCACACACTCGCTTGCTCACTTGCACGCTTGCTAGCTCTCTCCTCCTTTTCCTCTCTGGCTTTCTTTCTCGTTCTCTTCTCCCTCCTCCTACTTCTCTCTCCTCTCACTTCTCTCGCCATTTTCCTCTCACTTCTCTCGCCATTTTCCTCTCACTTCTCTCTCCCTTTTCCTCTCACTTCTCTCACCTCAGAACAGACCTCCAATTCGCTTTATATCTGCGGGCCGTCTCGGCGGCGCAGAGTCCGCCCCAAGCTCATCCCACCCCACTTGCGCACGGCTACCATAACGACCCGTGCGCTCCCAAAAAGGCGGGGATCGGTGCTCGTGAAAAACATGTGCATAAACATTGCTGAGGTAAAAATAAGGGCACGCGTCAGAACTCGCGAAAGAAATGTGTGTAAATGTGTCTGTCGTAAAGAAAAAAGCTTCCCATTAGAGAGGGGATCTCTTCTTTGTCCTTCTTAACGCATCACATATAAATCCCATTAGACACGGGGATGGGCGCTAATCTGAACATCCATTTAAGGAAATAACTGTCTGAGGACCTGGATGTGTGGATGCATTCATCAGACTGGATTTTGAAATCTGTACCAATGTGTATATATATATATATATATCATCATCAATTATATTAATGAAAGAATTAACCTCAATAAAATAATTAATTAATTATGAAATTCAATGCAAGAGGAAGTTGTTCACACGAAAACCAACCAAATTTAAATAAAAGGTGACGATGGACTTTAAAGACATTCTCACAAGACCTGATCAAACAATTAGCCAAATATCCTCTGTTTAACATGATGGAAACTAGAATGGGCACTCGGGAGAGCGCATACCTTCGCCTCCGGTACTTTTTTGTTCTTGGCATGAGAGTGGGGGGAACAGAACAGTGAACATTTTGGTGTTGGTTTCATGCAAATCGGTTTTGATTTGACCGTGTTATGACAAAAACCACATATTTTGAAAGGTCGTGATCCCACTGACCTTTGACCCCCAACCGCTGACAAGGGTGATGACGTAATTGTGTCATGTCGCCCATCACAAGATTGGGCAATGAATTCTGAACATTTTGGCATCGGTTGCATGCCAATTAGATCAAAATTGACCGCGCTATTGTAAAAATACGAATTTGACCTTTCCGTGACCTTGACCTTGACCTTTGACCCGATCGCTCCCAAAATCTAATCAAATGTTCCTTGGGTAATAACCCATCATCCCATCAAATTTCAAGCGATTTGGTTTAATACCGTTGCGGTGAGGAAATTCGCAAACCACCATTCAGGTCCTGTAGGTGGGACATCTCTGTAAGTACATGTGTAGTTAGCCCCAAACCCGTTGTTTAGAGGGAAGAAATGTGATTCATTCGGGCTGCGACCCTTTGAGATAGCCGTTTTTCTGTTCTATCTTTATTTTGAACCAACCACGTCTCAACCGCCATCACACAACAACCACCAACCGCAACGCCACTTCACAACAACAACAACAATGCCAACAGCCACGACCTTTACCTTCACAACTCGCTCCCGCAAGCATCGCATCACCACCATTCCAAACGTCGCCATGGCCATGGACCACCACCGTGGACCCTCCACCACCTTCACCTCTCCTCTTTCTGCCGCCATTCCCGCACCGCTTGTGGGCGCCGAGCGTCGGGCTGTCCTGGCCTCGTACGGGACACGCGCCGAGCCGCGAGTGCAAAATGCGGCCTTTCCGAGGAGAATTCGGATCAGGAATGATACACGCCCACTTCTGATCCGTCCAATCAGCAAGCGCGGGACGGTTTGGCCCCGCCTCCAGGCGTGTCGGTGTAGAATCGCGATATGCAAATTCGAGGATCAGGGGAGACTCGCGCCCCTTTTTCTCCGTCCAATGGGCGAGCGTGGCTCCACCCCCGAGCTCGTTCTGATCCAGAAATTTGCATATGGGTTCTCCTGCCGGACTATAAAGCGCCGAGCGCGGGGCGAATTTAGTCAGTTGGAGAAGAGTCAAGGCGAGTTTGAGAAGAGTCAAGGCGAGTTTCAGAAGAGTCAGTTTTGGAGGGCAGAGTGTGGCAGCGGCAGTCAAGTCGGGTCTGGAGGAGAGTCAGTCTGTCGGAGGTCGGAGTCTGTCGGGGTTCGGAGTCTGTCGGGGAGCTGCAGAGAGAGGAAGTCGAGGTGATTTGCTGCAGTCGGCTGAGGAGAATTGTGGAGGGGACCGGATAGCTCGGGTCCGAGGCAAGGAAGTCGGCGACGAGCTCGCAGTGGAGTCGCTCGTCGCGGGACCCAAGCAAGCCAGCTATCCTCTTTCCCCAAAGCATCAACAATTCCCCCCTTTTTTCCCCCCCGCGCTGAGATAGTGCGAAAAGGGGGGCCCTGTTCCCACCCCACTCCAAGCAGTGCCAGCGAAACCCGCGAAGGAGCGCGGAGTTGGGGCACCGCCGCGCCGCCACATTTGCAGCTCATCACAAGACACGGGTAGGATCCTCCCGGTCTCGCGGCCCACAGGCCCCGTCTGTCCCCTTGTCTTTGAGGGTGGCCCTTTTCTTTTTGCTTTTGAGTAAATGTGTTGATGGCGCCGTCTGTAAAGTAAAACTGTGTAAGTGTTGCCGTGTGCTCGCGAAGTCGGTAGTAGATCTGCATTGTGTTTCTTTTGTTACATCTGCTTTTGGTGCATAATTGTTGTAATTGTATATGTGTGCTCTCCGTGTGCCGCGGAATAAATGTGAATTATGTTGAACTATTTTTCCCGTTTCGCTTTGTCTTTTCTTTAATTGAATCTCCATTTTGCTTCACGTTAAGGGTTGGTAGTGAGCTTAATACGCCCGATAATTAATCGGAACCGTCGAGGCCGACGATAACACCGCTCGGTTATCCCGATAGTACGGAACGGGTCGCTTAAGCGGCCCGTGTCCGGAGTCGACCTGCGGCGAGGTGCGATCGCCCGGTCTACCCTCCGCGTGGGTACTTAGGTAGGTCGAATTTGGCGAACAACCCTATCCCACGCGGGGGGCCGATTGTCACGATCGTGGTGAGGCTGAAAGGCCCACCCGTGAATAGCTCCCGGCGTTAATC
>NC_140964.1:89661291-89663791 GCF_056783735.1 Eptatretus burgeri | reverse complement strand
TGGCTGTGGTGTGCATTAAAAACACACCCATGGCTGGTTTCTGGCGTTGATCCGGAAAGCCGCGACTGGCTTGTCCGTTCGGTGGGCGAAGCGACCGCTATTGGTTAGATGCCGTCGTTCGCACGCCGGCGGGTGGAAATCTACAACAATATCTCCACATATATATCACAAATACACATATATATATATATATATATATATATATATATATATATATATTGTTGTAGATTTCCGCCCGCCGTCTTGCGGAAGACCGCTTCTAGCCAATTGCAGCCGCTCTCGCCCACCAAACGGACAATCTTGTCGCAGCCTTCCGGATCAAATGCCGAAATCCCGCTACGGGAGTGTTTTTAATGCACACCACAGCCAAGTTCAACACTCTGCCCGTGCTACAGGGTCAATCGCCGAATTGTCGATATACCTAATTAATCGCGCGTGCAGACTACCGAGAGACTGTACCTCAACGGTGCCGCTTGGAAACGAGTCGCTTCAGCAGCTCGCTTCGTTTTGGGATAACCGAGCAGGGTATTATCGCGGAGCCCCGTTGGATCCGATTCTATTTAATTATCGGCTATTAAAAAGCCTGCTATATTCCGAACTCAATGATTGCAGTTCCATGAAGGAAAAGGACGTGACGAATGGGTTAACATTCACACAAGCACATTTATTTGCACACACAACCCATATGCAGTCATGTGTGCAATGTGCAAAAGCAGAATGTAATATAAGCATAAGATTATATAGTATGAATGAACTACAAGCTAGAATAGAAATTGAAAAAGATACAAGTTTCAACATTTGCCAACACGACAATGTTTACATAGTATTTCTTCCCATCCCTCCATTGGCGCAAGTAATAAAAGACATTCATCCAATGTGAGTTGGAGCAATTGCTCATTATTCAATGAAACTTGGAGCAGTGGATCAACGGCCACATCGAGTTCACAGTACATATTATTAGGTTCTTTGGGTTGGGATGAAGAGGGTGGAGTGCACAATGCTGGAATGGGGGAGGGGGGTAGGTGTGATTGCAGGGGGGGGGGGGGTAGAGACGGCGGAAGCACAGAGTTCACCGGAGCCATCTCTGTCTGTACTAGTTGGGCGCTGAGCTTCGTTGTCCATCCTGAAAAACACTTTCCAATGGCCTTTTTAACAATTACTTGAAAAAGCATCAGTAATATGAATGCCACCACGATGATTAGCAGGATTGTTATGAAGAACCTTAAAATAGTTCCTCCCCCAACCCCCAAATATTCCCTTCAACCAGCTACCTATGCTCTCACTATTTACAGCATAATCATTATACTTGCTCACCTCCTTTCTTATATGATCGACTCAGTCATGGATTTTCTCCAAATTATCTGGAATATACGTACAACATTCTTTTCCAATCACAGCACAAGTCCCCCCCTTTTCAGCTAGAATCATGTCCAAGGCCACTCTATTTTGCATAACAGTAGTTCTAACAGTAGTCCTTAATGCGACCAACTCCGCACTAATCTTATCAAAACCATCAGCAGTTTTGTTTCCCATTATTTCCAATGATCCTGCCATCTTGATAAGTTCTCTCCCTGCCACCCAGGCCCCATATCGGGGGGAAATTGCCATTGCTGCAAATTCCCCTCTGATATGGTCCTCTTACATTGTTTCTGATTTACCTTAGATAATGGGCCAGTGATCAAACACATGTGCGGCATGACATTGGCCAGGTAAAAAGACCTGGCCCAGCTGTTTGGCTCTAAAAGGATAGGCTCTAAACCCACATACAAAATATGTGCCGTTGGATGCAACCTTAGCATATGTTGTTCCCCTGTTACCCTTCCGATTGGCTGCTAAATCATTCACCTCTATATACGAGTTACAGGGAGAATTCCCTGCATAAAATTTGCTGCTAGGATTTGTCCAAGTAAGACAAAGAAACCCAGCTTGTTTGTATGCAATTTTGAAATATGGAGGTCTTTTCTTTGGGTTATAAGGAGGCTCCCATGCACTTGCAAAGGCTGTACATGATGAGCTACTGGTTCCAGTCAAATTAAAATTGTGGTACCACCCTGCTCCACAATAGTCTATCTCCTCAAATGGGATCACAGATAATGGTAAACATGTTCTTGAGGAGTGTGGGATATATGCACATACCCAGCACTTAGTCTTATTATTCAATGTTGCATATCTATGTGACAGAAGTAAGAACGTATTAATCCCATGTATTCCCAAGTCAGGCAAATGTTCGGCATGGTTCTCAATTGCTCTTTCCCCTCTCTGTTAGATTGGCCAATAGTCTGTTTGCCCTTCCACTTCCCAAATTCCTATCCAAAGGGGATTATGGCAACTCGGATTTGCTGTAACACCTTCATCCAAGCGCAACCTCTTCTTCTGTCGGGATGGCAAGTTTGCAGTGTGGGAGTGTATCCAAGCAGGCTTACCTTCACACTTTACAGCGGTTGGAGTGGTCAGCAATACTGAAATGGTCCTTTCTACTGTGGTTCCAAGGCTGTTTCCC
>NC_140964.1:89623791-89656291 GCF_056783735.1 Eptatretus burgeri | reverse complement strand
TAATTGCTTCTTAATTTTAGGCCTGAGTCCTTCCATTAGGAAATTGGTCAGCACTCGCTGTGGTATATCTGCCTCAACTTGAAAACCCCCATACTGTAGGAATGCCTATACCAATATATGCATGAATTTGGCCACCCGTTCCCCTGGACGTTGCTTTATTTCGTAGATTTTATCCCAATCTAACGTTGCCGGTTGCAACACTCTCTCGATTGCATTAGACAGGGCCTGTTGTGCATTTTGCCACTGTACAGGACCCAATGCAGCTGGTGCCACCGGCTCGTCCTCTGGCCACTAAACATCCTGCTTAGCTTTTCTCCAAACTGATGGGGACAACACCGCATGACACAATATCCCAATGTCTCTATGTGTGCAGCGATGTGCCCCAACCCACTGCAGTATTAACTCATTTGTTGCTCCTGCGTTTCCTCTCAGTTTTAACACTTTCTCTCATTGATCTCAATTCGCTTTCTCTAAACGGATGGTATACTGTTTGAGCTTGCGCTCCTCTTACCCCTCGAGTAACTCTCTGAATCAACCCTGGAAAACCCCAAAACAGGAGACTGAGTCCTCCCCCTCCCATACAAATGAATAGGGGAAACTCTCTGACTCGAGGCCCATCAGGTCAAAACAGGAGAATGATTTTCTCCCCCCATACAAGCTCATGTTAAATTGAGACTGATTCCCTTCCCTCCCATACAAGCTCATGTTAAATTGAGACTGTCTCAAGACCCAAAAAACCCCAAATAGGAGAATGATTTTTCTGTTTTCATGATATAAACCATGGCAAAACCATGATTAAATTTATCCTTATGAAATTCTTTTATTTGTTGTTTACTAATCGTGCTTCCACAAAACTCATTCTCGGCACCAAGTGGATAATATTCTTCCTTACGAGACTGATTTATTGTTCCAGGTATTCTAGGTTAATTTTAAATGATCAATTATACCCTAAATCATTCATATCGTACCCCCATTGTTCTATTTTCATACAAACGATACGCCATTCTTTATAAAAATTTATATGAATTGGAACTGTGAATTCTGTATGACCTGGAGATAAAATCAACACTTCTGTATCTTTGAAATACACAGCTGTTGTATTTAAGGATATATATATATATATATATATATATATATATATATATATATATATATATATATATATATATATATATATATATATATATATATATATTGTGATAAATCACTTAATCTCACCAAGTCATTCGTGTCAGTCGGACTTGGATAATTTATTAATTTATAAGCATTTTTCATATTAATATTTTTTGTAATACTATATTTCTGTCGTTCAGCCTGTGCCTTTGTATAATAATTTGAGAAATCAATATCCAGTTCTTGGGATACACCAAAGACAGAACCATCTTTACCAACATAAGTCATTTATATTAGATTAAAAATAATGTCATTAAAAAATTTATTTTTGTTGAGTTGAAATAACACATACAGACATAATTGACCACAACGTTTGGAATTTAATTCTTGGACTTGAAATGTTTGATAAACACCATTCTGTAAGAATTTTATAACTTCAACAGGTGGTGGAAGACCAAAACTATCAAAATAATATTTGTCTTGACTATTAAAAATACAAACCCAATGAGAACCGTTCCCAGTATTCTCTTCTAAGTTCATAATAATATTCTTTGTATGTGGAGATACGTTCGTTAATTCATCTCTCATACAAATAACCACATTATTAATTTTTAATTTCTTACAATATTTGACAAGTTCTAAATTTGATGTTGTATTCTTTCCAAATTCTTAAAACCACTCATCAATGCTCATTCATTTATTAGAAAGATATAATCAGTTACCCCTTTTGGTTAATTTTACACCTGCTTGTGCGATAGAAGAAAGCATATCTACAACTAACAATCTCACTTTTACAGGCAGATTTTCAAGTTTTTCAGCAAAATCTACAATTACACCACTTCCACTAATTTGTTTCTCCAACTGTTTGTTTTGTCTTTCCAATTCTTTTTGAGCCCGGAGTTGAGCCTTCCTTTCGTTGGAAGTTTTCACCGCTGCTGAAATACCACCTGTCAATGCTCCAAGCGCACTTAAACCAGCAAATAAAGGAAGTAGAAATGGGGGAAATCCTCCACTCATCTCTCTCATTGAATATTTCTTCAACATTGGTTTTGACATTTTAATTTTAAGTGAGCCAGTATTGTTCAAGATTTTCACCTGTTCTCTTGTGAGCAAAACATTAATTCTTACTGCTCCTTTTCTCTGAATTGTATTAACGTTAATCGTGCAATGCTTTTGATTTTGAACACAAGATGATAGTTCATGAAGATTGATTTGATTAACATATACCCCAGTTGGTACTTTACCACTCATTTATTTAACAAAAAAATTATGTGAGACGAATCCTAACACCATTATCTGTATTAATCTGCAATTCTGTTTCGTCCAAAAGCAAACAATATGGATCAACTTCTTCACTCTCTCCTCTTTCAATGTATAGGGAAGTATCCACTCGATTCGACTTTATAGTTTTGAGCACTCAGGTCAAACGCATAGATTGTATTCAAACTTTTAAATGCTGTCATATGCAAAATAGATTCTTTATTTCCATTGCTTTCACATACCTTTTGGTAAGACTTGTATGCTTCAGCGTAATCATTTTTTTCCCAATTAATTTCCAATCTATCTCGTGGATAAAATGTTCCATCTGGAGAAATGTGAAGTTGTTTCACCTTAGCATTATCACTCAATGCATTATTCTTATCAGTAGCAGTATCACCATCTGGTTTTTAAAAAATGATCCACAGATATCGTGGCTTTCCTTCCAGAACACCCAAATTCCATGTGTAAGTGGTTTGATTCAGTTTAATGTGTTGACATCTTCTTTTAAGGTATGATACCTTGAGTGGTTTCTTTGAGTTAAGTCTTCTATTCAACATCTCTTCTGTTTTAAGATTGGGAGTATATTCACTAATATACCAACTCATTTCATCAATTACAAATTTATTCTGAGCAGCAAAAGCATTACAAACACCAAAAAGTAATCTATTTTCATTCTCATTCCTTTGTCGTTGAAATCTAATTTTAAGACCACACAGAATTTTATTATGATCACAAAATCCAAATATACCTTTAAGAGGAACTGCCACAGTAAAACTATTACCTGCTTTTGTATCATCGTTGTACATTCCTTTCCTTTGACTATATCCAGGGTCTGTGTTTGTTTCCCTTGACATATCAGGAATAATACTGTTACGTCTGAGGGGGGGGGGGGTATGCATTCAAAGGGTAATTAGGATGTTTAATTAGGTATGCCATGCTGTTCGAGTTGTACCAGGATCTCGATATAATAAGTAGCAATTCAGTGGTGATAAGTTGTCTAGTCAATGTCCATTTCTTCAAGGGGGAAATGATAATTGTCGCGTAATTAGTTAGGGAGACGGGTTAGGGTAAGTGTGTCTGCGTAAACCCCTTTTAGTATTCCCTGGAGGCTTGCCGTGACGTCACAGGACAGTGCTGCGGATGGCTCCGCCCTGTGATCACGATTGGCGGAAGGCGATGGCAGAGGGCCAATAAAACGGCTCGATTGGAAGTGACGAGGACTCGAGGATAAAAAGGTTCTGTTCGGGGAAAAGGTGTGGAAGAAGAAGATCGATAAAGAAAAAGCGTTTTGGTGGAGGCTGTTGTGCTCGGAGCGTGCTCGATTGTTGCGCTGGTTTGTTCCTTGATTGATCGTGTCTCGTGGCCTTGCTGTGCCTCGCGCCTCACCTCGGTTGGCTCTGGGGTTCTGCTGGCTCGGAGTACGGGGTCGAACGGCGGGCGGACCTGCCTCCCTCTCCTGCTCGCAACTTGGCGCCAGAACTGGCTCCCTGGCGGCTGTGAGCGGACTTGGGCCGACACCAGGAGGTCGACAGCACCACGGTGTCTCCTGCACCAGACGAGCGCAACGCCAGCTCATCCGACGCCAATCCAGGGACTGTTGCGTCTACACCACGGGCCAGCCTGACCACCAGGACCAGCTACGGTGTGTGTGTGTGTGTGTGTGTGTGTGTGTGTGTGTGTGTGTGTGTGTGTGTGTGTGTGTGTGTGTGTGTGTGTGTGTGTGTGTGTGTGTGTACCTGGCGCCTTAGAGGGTTTGAGATTTGTCTATCCATTGGAATTGTTTGTGTTTTCCCCACGCCCGAACCCACACCACCATCCCGTTGAATCGCCCCGGATCCCTCCTCTTGCCGAGTCTTATTATTATTTCTGTTAGAGAAATAAACATTATTAACTCGGTGAAAAGCGACTCGTGCCACCTTCCTCATCCCGTTTGCGGTAGAGCGATTAAAACCGCCATCTTTGGGTTATATAAAAAATAAACCGCCTCCATCGTTTCGTCTCATTCCACGTTGGCGGGACTGTTCAAGTCCCATGGACGTCACAATACCTTCGACAGCCCCCTTTCCCATTCTATCACCAAATGAATATAGTGTAAATTTCATCATTTCAGATGCAGCGGAGACAAAATCAATCGCTTCAATTTCTTGTGTTCCAATGTACAAACGAACACTATCAAACATTTTCCAAAATAAATCATTTACGAGTGTAGCGTTGTGTTCGTCACAGCCTAAGTGAATGTAAATTTACACAACAAAAAACTTTCGGATAGATTCAAATAAGTTTGTTGATTATAAATTTTAAAACTTTTTGTTCCATTTGCATTCCAGTCTGTTCCAGTTATTGCATTTACCTTGAAGTAATCTTCTTTTTTAGTGGAGTTTGAGCTGACAATGGTATGATCCAAATCATAGATACGATCAATTGCTTCCATGCTTGTATTTATTTTGGAAAAAAGATGTTAAAACTTTTGAAACTCTGACCCAAGTATTTGAATTATTTTCTGTCATTCTTGAAGAGACAACTGATTTTTGCCTTTCTTAATTTATTTTATTGCTTGTAATTTATGAGATTCCTTTTGGGCATCTTTTATACTCTTTATAATACCCGATATATTTCCCACAGCAGAAGCAGTTGAACCAATTAGGTCTTTATGTTTTAGAATAGTTGAACCTATACCCATTAGAGTATCAATTATCCCATCTCCTCTAAATTGATGTCCGACACCCCTTTGTCTCTTAGGTTCATAGTATCCTCCACCAAGATACATACCTTCACCCTTATAGTATGGGGAAAGGAACATCCCATCCCCTGTAATTACTTTATATTTTCCCAACTCGTGTTCCCTCACAATAACCATCGTATTTATTTATTGGAAAACTTCCCGTAGGTGAATTCTGATGGATATAATTTCTCCATTAAAAGAAATCATGTGATTATCTTGGTCGGTTATCCTAAAATTTACTCTGTATATGGTTTTTCCTGACACAGGGAGATCAACCAGATTTTTGGGTTCCATATTGAATTTATAACCAATTGGGGTTGAGTATGCGCTGAATGAAAATATTGTATTTGTTCTTATTCCATCATTATAAGCACCATCAATCAAATCACAGTGAATTAATACAGAATTTATTCCTGAGGATATTTGAATGACATTATCACTGAAAAATGTCCCATTGGTTTCAATCTTTTTTGAGGAGAAACCCAATAACTCTCTAAATTAATTATCAATTGTGAAATCAACCGTGTAGTTATTTTTAAGTTTAATCGTTGATTTTGAAGTATGTTTTTGAATATCAAAAACAATATTTTTTGGTTAATGACCCTGTTCTTTCATAAGACGAACAATTTCGGAAGATATTTGAGAAATCTCATATGCTCCGGGTGAAACTGTTATCGTTTTGTATCCACTTCCCGGATTATAACTGAACTTGTCATTTTTCTCAGTTATATTAAATAAGGTATTATAAGTTTCTATGGACAATAAAGATGCCTCATATTATTTTGTTGTGTCAAGTTGTAGTGGGTATGGGAATGAAGATGTGTGGTCGCTTGTTGTGAAATTAAAACTAAGGATTGTGCTTCTCATCTCATTTAATAAGAGATAAAATGTCTTTGTATTGGCATTTATTAATTATTTTCATGTTCATCAACTGGTCTAAAATGGCTAATGCTTCATTAAAATAATTATTTCCAGCCTTCTTACAACCGAACAACAATAACTGTCGATTAACGAATTGTGATTGGTCATTTGGAAGAAAACTAACACCTGAACAAAGGATACTTAAAGCCTGAATAATGTGTTTCTCCTCATTCTTCCTACTTTTACCAGAAAGACTAACTCTATAATTAAGAGAGTCCAGCAGATCAATATAGACTCCATCATCATTATTTTCCATGTCAAATGGTTTATCAAAATATGTTGATTCATCCCTCACAGTTGAACCTTGTCTTCCATCTTTTGTGAGAAGAAACATTAATCTGGGGGTTAATTTAACAGGGGGTTGAGCAGAACTCAAGAACTTTAATTCATCAGAAAATATCAATACCTTTTCTTGAACAAGATGAAATATTGCTGGTTGTTCTGTTGGAATGAGTCCTGCTTTGGTTTTTGAATCCGCTGAATATTCATTGTTTTGAAGAGCATTCACAACATAATCAGGGGGTCGATTAATCTCTTCCAGTTGTTGAAATAATGCTCCATCATCATATTCTAATTCTCCTCTCTCTTTTTCTTTCGGCTGCTCCCGTTCGGGTTTGCCACAGCGGATATGATCCGCATTGTGATTTGGCACATGTTTTACACCGTATGCCCTTCCTGACGCAACCCTGGTCGCCTCTTACAACACAGGGATATGGTACACCTATTTTAACCTGGGTATACACCGGCCCAGTATAACTGGTACTCATTTTGCCGACCTCGGAAGGATGAAAGGCTGAGTCAACCCCCTGGTGTATTAATTCAGTGGCCCAACGGGGCTTGAACTCAGGACCTTTTGGATCTCAAGCCGCTGCCCTAACCACTGCGCCAACACCAGGCTCGTATTCTAATTCTCCTATCTGCTCTAATTTTTCCTCCGTCATTTGACTGAAATCTTTTAATATTTGAAGTTTTTTTAGGAGTATAATCTATTGTGGGAACTGTGGAAACATCAACAATTTTTTCTTGGGAAGTTTTTAAAAGTGGTTTAAAATTTTTCTCTTGTTTTCTTTCAAATGCTTCTTCACCTGTTAGTTTCTGTCTGCATTTCTTCTTTATGTCTTCTTGTTGTTTTACAACTTTTGAAACCAACTCTCAATGCTCCTTAAATCTTCTTGCTCTTTCTTTTGCATCCATTTCTTTGTTGGAAAATATCATTTTATGAATTGCAAAGATCAACAGGGAAATTTTCCTTTTCTTCATCATTGAAGTAGAGGTGTTCAAATAAATCCTTTTCTTTGAATATTTCATCGAATTCTTTATGAACATTAACATGAGTTGTAATTTCTTCTTCACTCATACTTGTATCTCTGCTTTTCATACATTTGAGTTGAGTTTCCTCATCAACATCAAAACCGAATGATGAAATCTTCACCCCGCTCAGATGTTTAATAATTTGTCTCATTCCTTCTGGATTAGTTTCTAAATCCCAAGACCACCAGATTTTAGTTTCCTTAACTCACTCTTACAATGTGAATATTTTGTTGTGCCAAGAGAAACCTCCTCAAATATTTGACCTTCATTCCTCAATCGCATATGTTCCTCTACTGAAATATAGTAATAATCTTTACTTTCTACTTATCCAAGCCTGGTGTTTGCTTCGTGGTTAGGGTGGTGACTTGGGATCCCAGGGTCCTGAGTTCAAGCCCCATTGGCTGCTGAATTAACACCAGGGGTTGACTCAGCCTGTCATCCTTCCGAGGTCGTCGAAATGAGTACCAGTGTACTGGTCCCGGTGTATGCCCCGGTTAGAATAGGTGTACCATATCCCTGTGTGTCGTAAGAGGCGACCAGGGTTGGCATCAGGAAGGGCATCCGGCCATAAAACATTGCCTCAAGAAAAAGCCCAACCCCTGCACAGCAGGGAAAAATGGCTGTAAAAACGGTCATTTTTTTTCTACTTATCCAGGTCTTATTGCTCTAGTTGTTGATGCAATGCATATCACGGGGTGATTTTTAAGTAAATTTACAATATTCTCATTTGTACTATTCAAAAACCTTGATTTATGAAAGTTTTTTTTCCAGAAGCAGATTTACCCACAAGATTTATAATAATAGTTGTCATTTATATCTGTAATTGTTTTTAAAATAAAAAATATACCCTTAATATCTCATCTTGTTTCACAACAATATATTTATATTTTTCAGTCGTGTGCTTCATGTTATCCCCAAATTCCTTTTTACTACATAATGTTGAACAATTGTCTCTCCAAAAATTGTTTATATCTATTGAATTTAACTTGAATAAAATAAAAGTATTAGCATTGTTTCTTATGAAATGACGTGGGAGTTGAAAGTATTATTGACGAAGATAAATACAATGGCAAGAAGAATGTCTCCCTCTTGTGTCGTAGCTGTCCATTACCATTTAGTTTCTCATCAAAGATAACGAGGTTCTTTTATGATTTATCCAAATCTTGGGGAGAAGGTATATCATCCGTATTATCACTCAGAATACAAGTTATTGGTTTTGATTTATTTTTATATCTCTGTGTATCACAAAATAGTTGTATTATATTTTCAATGTTGTAATCATTTTGTTTGTTTTGAAGTTTAAATAAACCGATTATATCTTCTTTTTCAAGACCAGCATTAAAACCTTGTGACAGTAGTTAATACTCAGGTTGAAAACTTGACTTTGTGAAAAGTATTAAATTATCATCATCTAAAAAGTTGGGAGTGAGGAGCATCTTTAAAAGTAAGCAGGTTTTTCCACACCCGCTTGAACCAACTATGAGACATCTTAATGAATTTGGAAGATTTCTATGGTTGTGAAATTTTATCTTATTTTCCAAAATGGGTAAAAAATCATTCATTTATATATTTGGAAAACATGTTATTTAATTTATTATCGGCTTTTTTCGAAACTCTATATTTTATCCTCAGTTCGGCTTTAATTTCAAGATAATCCATTATTTTATTTATACAATATGTTGTGTTGATATTTCCCTGAAAATGACAATCGTGAATAATATATAACAACAATCCTTTGAACATTTATCTTGTACGTTCAGTTTCTTCCATTGAAAGGAAAGGTGTGTTATCACCCCATACTTTACATTCATTTCTCCAATCAACCTTGTAAAGTAATTCATTTTTGTCACAAATCTAACATAATTATTTTCCTTTTTATATTTTTTATTATCATTAATGAGAAGATAATCACAGAGTATATATTGTTTCTAGGCTTTTGACTCTGTGTTTAATCCCCGTCTTTCACACGCAGGACAATTCTCAAATTTGTCAAATGGAGAATCAGGGAAATCAAGAGGCTCAAAATCGAGCATATTTATAAAGTAAAACTTTACTTAAACTGAAATTCATCTTCGGTATCATCTTCGGTACTTTCACAATCATCTGTAAAACGACTTTCATAACTATCGTTTGAACACAAACTCTCAGTATCATAACTGTAGTTTAAACACAAACTCTCGGTATCATAACTACCATCACTCTCATAATCTTCAAAATCTTCAGTTGAATAATGACTCATTTAATTCATGGAAAAAAACATTACCATCAATATCTATATGCTTTTTTTCATTAACAGATTCAACTATGACATTTTTTATATTAAAGATAATTTTAAAATGATCCGTGACTACCATTGAACGAAATGTCATTTCACCTGATATATGAACATCCTTTATTTCATCAGGATTTACATCTTGAGGGTTGTTGAAAAAAATACAAATTTCTCCTTGCATATTACAGATGGTCTTTTCTTTTCTTTCTAAAGCTTCATCCATAAGGTTTTTATTTTTTGATACTTTTTCTTGTTTCATTGCTTTTTCTAGTTTTGAATATATTACCAGAAGGAGAGGAGAAACTTTTGTTCGAGATACTTTAATTTATGTTCTTCCAGATATACTAAAAGCCCTTCCACTGAAGGAAATTGAAGAACTCATATTATTCACCATAATTGTTTTTATCCAATAGATGTTATATTTATCTTTGTTCAATTTTACATTCGAGACATATTTCTCAGTATCTTTTACAAATGAAGAGATTGATTGAAACTTGTCTTTTGTGTCTTGATACATTGTATTTATTCAGTGAAAAAAGTTGGAGGATAAAATGGTTTTAAGCACAGATTCATCCATAAATTAAACAAAATTTCATCAAGAAAATTTTATTTTAAGCAAAGTTTGGTTATGTAAATACGGTGAAAACAATGTACTGCGATGTTTGTAATCATGAATATAAATGTTATAAAAAAACACCTTCAAACCAACAAACACACATTCAATCTTTTCAGACAAATATCTCCATTTGACCAAGAAACAAAACATTGTGATAGATGTGATAATGATATTCCTAATTTTTTTTTTTATAATAAACACCTTCAATCACGCAAACACAAAAACAATGAAGAAAGGGAAGCTAAATTCTCCATTGAAAACATTGATGGGGCATTGAACGGTCATATAAAATATGATTGTTTCGTTTTCAAGACCCTGGACCATCTTCAATCATGGAAGCTATTGATATGTTAAAGCAAAGTATTGAAACTATAATTAAAAACACATTAAGTGAAATGAAAACTTTTAAGTTTTATATGGGAGTAAAATTGAAAATTGAAAATGGTAAGACAAGATGATGAAACAACTCCCTTTATGAGGATAAACCCTCAATTTATCTCATCATTTCAAGATTTTGTAAGATGTGATGTTTACGATGAACTCCAGAGACAAGAAAAAGATGTTGATAACTCTGCAGAAGGTAGTGGATTTACAATCACAAAAATAATCTTTTTAGATATACACATCTTAAAATCGGATCCTCTTCAAGCTTCTTCTTAGATTGATTTACCAAAAGAGATATAACTTAAGAAAGCGGTTGTTAATATTCAAAACAAAGATAATAATAAATGTTTTCTCTGGTCTGTTCTTACTCACTTGCATTCTCCACAATGGAATCCTGAAAGGTTTGAACATTATAAGAAATACAAGAATACATGAAATGTTAAAGATTTAAAGTGTCCAATGTCATCGAGAGATATTCCTAAATTTGAGAAAATGAATAATCTATCTGTTAATGTATATGGATTAACGGATACAAACAAAATTCAGATATTAAAAATTTCAAACAACTATAAAAATGATGAAACACACATTGACCTTCTCTACTTTACTTCAAAGGAAAAATCACATTATGCTTTCATCAAAAATTTCTCAACATCAACCAAATCACAACTATATAAGAGAAAATGTAAAACGTATCCTTGTCAGAGATGTCTCAACTCCTTTCACACAAAGGAACGATTAAATCAACATTCAAAATATTGTCGTAATCATAAATCATCCGTAATCAATTCACCAAAAGCAGGTTCAAACATATCATTCAAAGATTTAAACAAATCTATAAAACATCCGTTTGTGATATATGCTGATTTTGAAAGTATCCTTGAAAAGATAGATACTGTTTCTCCAAATCCAAATATATCATACACAAATAAATATCAAAAACATACTCCTTGTGGTTTCTGTTATTATATCAATTCATCTGTTGGTGATGAATCCAAAAAGTTAGAACTTTATAGAAGAGAAGATGCCTCAGAGGGGTTTGTAAGACGATTGGAAAAAGACTATATAAGACTAAGAATTAATGGTGAAATATATAAACCAATGTCATTAACAAAGGGAGAGAAAAAGGAATTCAGAAAGAAGAGTATCTGTCATATTTGTGAGGAGAAAATTGAGGGAGATGTCAAGGTTCGGGATCACTGTCATCTTACTGGTCAATATAGAGGTCCAGCTCATTCCCATTGTAATCTTAATTACAAGCCTCCAAATTTTATTCCTGTCTTTCTTCACAATAACGCTCACTATGACACACATCTATTTATAAATGAACTTTCAAAGACATCTGGAGATATTTCTGCCATTCCTAACACAGATCAAAAACACATCTCATTCACAAAAACAATTCGTACATCCCCCATAACCCATATCAGATTTCTTCACACATTCAAGTTTATGTCAAGTCCATTATCTAACTTAGTATCAAATATTAAAAACTTCCCGAATCTTAAATCACATTTCTCAAATCAAGAAGAGATAGATCTCATCACAAAAGGGAATATATCCGTATGACTATGGATTCATTTGAGAAGTTTAAAGAAACACAACTTCCTTCAAGGGAAAGTTTCTATGGAAAGTTAAATAAAACTCATATTTCCAATAGAGATTCAACACAAGCTAAAAAGGTTTGGGAGAAGTTTAATAAAAAGAATCTTGGAGAAGATCATGATTTGTATCTTAAAACTGATGTATTGTTATTGGTTGATGTGTTTGAAACTTTAAGAACGGTCTGTCATAATAAAAATTCTTATGGATTAGACCCCGTTCACTATTACACAGCGCCGGGCTTGTCTTGGAGTGCAATTTAAAAAAATGACAAAACAAAATTTGGAATTAATCAGTGATGTAGATATGCTTTTAATGATAGAGAAGGCTAAAAGAGGAGGAATATCTCAAGTATGTTCCAAGAGATATGCTAAAGCAAATAAAAAATATCTTCCTGATTATAATAAGAACTAGCATAACCCGCGCTCTGCGCGACATGTTGGGGTGGGTGTGTTTGAGAAAGGAACTAATGCAGAGTATCAGAAGTAATTTTACTTTAATGCAGTAAGTGGAATACAATTTCACTGTTTCAGAACCATTTTATTTACTTTTTTTGTACCATGCACCTCATATGGTCTTTGAGATAATGTAAGCCGAATACCACGTTACTCGAGCGCAGAACAAAGTCGAAGATAGCGCAACACGAAACCACAAACTCGGAAATAATATATAAGAAGAAGATGAGGACAACTCTTACCTGATGTATTATGATGCAAACTATTTGTATGGGTGGGCTTTGTCTCAATCTTTACCTTATGGAAAACCTAAATAGGTTGAAGAAAAACATTATGAAAAAGTTTTACTTGACATTGTTGTCTCCTCTCAAAAATAATTGGATGAAGCTGAAGTTGGATATTATTTTGAGGTTGATTTAAGATATCCAGAAGAACTTCATAACAAACATAAAGACCAACCTTATGCCCTTGATAAAGAAAGTCCAAGAAAAGAATGGTTAAGTGATTACCAACAGTCTTCTTCTTCTCCTTTCGGCAAGCTCCCGTTAGGGGTCGCCACAGCGGATCAACCGTCTCCATTTCGCTCTATCCTCCACATCTTCCATTGACACTCCAACCACCCGCATGTCCGCCCTCACCGTATCCATGAACCTCTTCTTTGGCCTTCCTCTTCTCCTCCTGCCTGGCAGCTCCATCTTCAACATCCTTCTCCCGATATACTCTGCTTCCCTCCTGTGCACATGTCCAAACCATCTCAATCTCGCCTCTCTCACTTTGTCTCCAAACCGTCCTACCTGCGCTGTCCCTCTCATATAATAATTTCTTCTCCTATCCATCCTCGTCACTCCCAACGAGAATCGCAGCATCTTTAACTCTGCCACCTCCAGCTCCGCTTCCTGTCTTTTTGTTAGTGCCTCCGCCTCCAAACCATACAACATAGCTGGTCTCACTACCGTCTTATATACTTTCCCCTTCACTCTTGCAGCTACCGTTCTGTCACAAATCACTCCTGCAACTCTTCTCCAACCACTCCATCCTGCCTGCACTCTCTTTTTCACTTCTCTCCCACACTCTCCATTACTTTGGACAGTTGATCCCAAGAATTTAAACCCATCCACCTTCCCCACCTCAACTCCTTGCAACCGCACCATAACACCACCCTCCCTCTCATTTACGCACATGTACTCCATCTTACTCCGACTGACTATCATTCCCCTTCTCTCCAGTGCGTACCTCCACCTCTCGAGGCTCGCCTCAGCCTGCTCCCGACTTTCCCGACAGATCATGATGTCATCCGCGAACATCATAGTCCATGGAGACTCCAGTCTGATCTCGTCCGTCAACCTGTCCATCACCATTGCAAACAGGAAAGGGCTCAGAGTCGATCCTTGGTGCAATCCCACTTTTACCTTAAACCGGTCCGTCATTCCTACCGCACACCTCACCGCTGTCACACTGTCCTCATACATATCCTGCACGATCCTCACATACTTCTCCAACACTCCCGACTTCCTCATACAATGCCACAACTCCTCTCTTGCCACCCTATCATCAGCTTTCTATAAATCCACAAACACACAATGTAACTCCTTCTGGCCTTCCCTATACTTCTCCATTAACATTCTCAAAGCAAACATTGCATCAGTGGTGCTCTTTCTTGGCATAAACCCATATTGCTGCTCACAGATCGTCACTCTCACTCTCCTCTCAACCTCGCTTCCACAACTCTTTCCCACACCTTCATGGTGTGGCGAAACAACTTTATCCCTCTGTAATTTCCACAGCTCTGCACATCACCCTTATTCTTGAAAATCGGAACCAGTACATTTAATCTCCACTCCTCCGGCATCCTCTCACTTTCCAAGACTTTATTGAACAATCTGGTTAACAACCCCACTGCCATCTCTCTTAAGCACTTCCATGCCTCCACTGGTATACCATCTGGGCCAACTGCCTTTTCACTTTCCATCTTCTTCATAGCAGTCCTCACTTCATCCTTACTGATCCACCCCACTTCCAGATTCACTATCTCCACCTCTTCCAACCTTCTCTCTCTCTCATTTTCTTCATTCATCAGCTCCTCAAAGTACTCCATCCACTTTCTCAACACACTCTCCTCGCTCGTCAACATATTCCCATTTGCGTCCTTTTTCACCCAAACCTGCAGCACATCCTTCCCAGCTCGGTCCCTCTGTCTTTCCAATCGGTATAAATCCTTTTCCCCTTCTTTTGTATCCAACTTCTCATACAGCTCGTCATATGCCTTTTCCTTGGCCTTTGGCACCTCTCTTTTTGCCTTTCGCCGCCACTCCTTGTACTCCTGCCTACTTTCTTCATCTTTCTGACTATCCCACTTCCTTTTCGCCAACCCCTTCTTCCTTATACTTTCCTGTACTTCCTCATTCCACCACCAAGTCTCCTTATCTTCCTTCCTCTGTCCAGATGTCACACCAAGTACCTTCCTCGCTATCTCCCTCACCACTTCTGCTGTAGTTGCCCAATCATCCCACTCATCTTTACCACCATCCAACGCCTGTCTCACCTCCTCCCTAAATTTCATGCAACAGTCTTCCTCCTTCAGCTTCCACCATCTGTTCCTTGGTTCAGCCCTCACTCTCTTCCTCAACCTCACCTCTAAATTCATCCTACAGACCACCAATCGATGCTGTCGAGCTACACTCTCCCCTGCCACCACCCTGCAGTCACTTATCTCTTTCAGGTTGCATCTCCTGCTTAAGATGTAATCCACCTGTGTGCACTTTCCTCCATTCTTGTATGTCACCCTGTGTTCCTCCTTCTTCTTGAAATATGTATTTACCACTGCCATTTCCATTCTTTTTGTTAACTCTACCACCATTTGTCCTTCCACATTTCTCTTGTTGAGAGCGTACCTACCCATCACCTCCTCATCCTCTTTATTCCCTTCCCCAACATGCCCATTGAAATCTGCTCCAATCACCACTCTTTCATCCTTGGATACACTCTCCACCACTTCATCTACCTCACTCCAGAAATCTTCTTTATAGTCCATCTCACACCCCATATGTGGGGCAGATGCACTGATGACATTCATCATCACCCCTTCAAGTTCCAACTTCACACTCATCACTCGGTCAGACACTCTCCTCACCTCCAATACCCTCTTGACATAATCTTCCTTCAGGATTACCCCAACACCATTTCTCCTCCCATCCACACCATGGTAGAACAGTTTGAAACCACCTCCAATGCTCCGAGCATTACTCCCCATCCACTTGGTCTCTTGTACACACAGTATGTCCACCTTTCTTCTCTCCATCATATCAGCCAACTCTCGCCCTTTGCCAGTCATCGTCCCAACATTCAGAGTTCCAACTCTCACCTGCACACTTCTACTCTTCCCCCTCTCCCACTGCCTCCGGACTCGCCTTCCCCGTCTCCTTCTCCTCCTTCGCCCAGCAGTAGCACAATTTCCACTGGTACCCTGCTGACCACCGGTACCGGTGGCGGTCGTTGGTAACCTGGGCCTCGACCGATCCGGTATGGAAATTCGTTTTGTTGTCCGCATAATGATTAGGCATAGGTTTTCACACCGGATGCCCTTCCTGACGCAACCCTGGTCGCCTCTTACGACACACAGGGATATGGTACACCTATTCTAACCGGGGCATACACCGGGCCCAGTGCAACTGGTACTCATTTCGCCGACCTCGGAAGGATGGCAGGCTGAGTCAACCCCCTGGTGTTTTCAACTTGGTATATATATACAAACATATTAATTCAGTGTCCCAACGGGGCTTGAACTCAGGACCTTTTGGATCCCAAACCACTGCCCTAACCACTGCGCCAACAACAGTCACCAAGTGATTACCAACAGTCATTTAATCTTCTTCTTCTTCTTCTTCTTCTTCTTTCGGCTGCTCCCGTTAGGGGTCGCCACAGCGGATCATCCGAATGATCCGCATAGTGATTTGGCACATGTTTTACGCCAGATGCCCTTCCTGACGCAACCCTGGTCGCCTCTTACGACACAGGGATATGGTACACCTATTTTAACCTGGGTATACACCGGCCCAGTATACTGGTACTCACTTCGCCGACCTCGGAAGGATGACAGGCTGAGTCAACCCCCTGGTGTATTAATTCAGTGGCCCAACGGGGCTTGAACTTAGGACCTTTTGGATCCCAAGCCGCTGCCCTAACCACTGCGCCAACACCAGGCTCCATCCAACAGTCATTTAATATAAAAGATAAATCTCCAGAAAAAGTACTTCCAACATTAAATGATAAAGAAAGTTATGTTTTACATCAAAGGAACTTGAGACAATTTTTATCTGCTACGTTGAGAGTGAGAAAAATTCATGAATTTTGAAATTTAAACAAAGTCATTGGTTAAAGAAATATGTTGATTTAAATACAAAAAGGAGAACAGATGCAAAAACATATTTTGAGAAGGACTTTTATAAATCAATGAAAAATGCTGTATTTGGAAAGACTATGGAAAATGTTAGGAATCGACAAAACTTGAGACAATTTTTATCTGCCTCTTACGTCTTATAAGACTTATAAGACTTTGTACATCTTGGAAACAGGCTTCAAAGTTAATTAACAGACCAAGTTTTGAACGAGCGGAAGTGTTTTCAGAAAACTTTTGTGCTTTTCATTTGAAAAAAGAGAGTATTGAAATGGATAAACCTATTTATATCGGAACATTAATTCTTGACGTGTCAAAGTCGTTAATGGATGACTATTACTATAATTTAAAATCAAAGTATAAGGATGATGTGTTATTGTTATATATGGATACAGACAGTTTTATATTAGAAATTTCGACAAGTGATGTATATGAGAATATGATTGATATATATGATACAAGTAATTATAAGTCTGATAGGATGTTGTTTTCATTAAAGAATAAAAAGGTTATTGGCAAGTTTAAGGATGAGTTGGGTGGAAAGGTCATGAGTGAATTTGTGGGTTTGAGATGAAAGTCTGATGCTTTTACATATATTTATAATAATAACATTGAAAGGTGTGATAAGAAGCTAAAGGGAATAAAGAAAAATATAATCAAGGAAACAAACTTCAAACATTATTCCAACTGTTTGACCTTAAAGAAGGAAGAGTACAGAAAAATGAATACAATGAGTTATAAACATCAATTATATACAGAAGAGATAAATAAGAAAGCATTTGGAGCTTTTGATGATAAAAGATATATTTTCGAGAATCGAATCAAGAGTATCCCTTATGGTTATAAGTATAAGTGTTAAGGGGCATCTTTTTGCTGATTTATAAATGATAGAACCAAGCAATAACCAAACCAAAGAGTGGAGATGTAATCAGCCTTGGTATTTAAATGGGAAACATAACGAATGTGAGAAATATCAAATAAGTATTATTGAAAAAATAACCAGGGTAAAAGTAAATCAGACAAATAAGCGGATAAATTTAACTACAAATAAGTTGGATGATGTGAAGGAAAATATAAATATCCTTGAATGGACTGAAAACTTTGATGGTTATCAACTGAACAATTGAAAAACAATTTACGACAACCTCAAAATGATATGTGGATCAGGAGGTGGTCAAACAAGAACATTGAGAGAAGTTTATCATTTTATTTCTGCTCAACAAAGACATATAAACCAAGAACAAAGTTCTAAAATAATATTTGTGAATATACTCGATGGTGATGAATGTAATCGGAAAATTAATTTATTACCTCGAATAGAACATGAACAAATATTGACTTTGCAAGAAGTCATGGACTTAGGGTGGCCGGTTCATGGTTTCAGCGCCCACAAGCTCATCGCTGGACTTGGTATTCCAACGCTGGCGGTGTGGCAAAGGAGATTGACCATGTCCTCGTTGATGGTCGCTGGAGGATGATCCAGAACTGCAGGGTCGACCGGAGTGCTCAGTTCCTCAATACTGACCACCGGCTTGTTGTAGCAACTCTGAAGTTGCACCATAAATCCAGGAGAATGGTACCATCCCAGTCTAGGCTGGATGTTGGCAAGCTGAAGGATGAAATGGTTGCTGAGGAGTTTGCGAACAAGCTGAGTAGAGATTTGGGGGGGCTGGGTGCTTTGGGAGGTCTTTTTGGGAGTTGTGGAGGGTCTTATACTTTGGGAGTTGTCTTATACTTTTTGGGAGTTGTGGAGGGCCTTCAAGACCACCGTCCTTGATGTTGCCGGTGGATGTCTTGAAACTCACCGAAGGGCAAAGAAGAATTTTGTCTCAAGGGACACTGGATACCATTGACCAGAGTCGCAGGGCCAGGCTGAATGGCAGAGCTGAGCTGTTCAGGGAGCTGAGGCATAAAACTGTACGTGCGCTAAGGGTGGACAAGGAGGCCGATTTGCAAAGACTCTGTGAGGGGGTAGAGCATCACCTGTGGTCAAGTGATTCTCATCCTGCTTACAGGGGGAATTCGTGCATTGCGTTCATCCAAGCCCATCCCTCGGTGTACTGCAGTTAGAGCAGAGGGTGGTAGGCTCTTGACAGAGGAGCCGAAGTGAAGGCCCGCTGAGCTGGTTACTTTGAGCGGCTGTACCAGGCTGATCCACCAGCTGTCGAGTTGGACGTCAGGGGTGTAACAAATTACAATCCCTGTTGCTGACCCTCCAATCAACTGTGGTCCACCTTCCCTTGTGGAAACACAGACTGTGGTGAGCTGGTTGAAATGGGGTAAAGCTCCAGGCATCTATGGCATCCATGCTAAACTTCTCAAGGCTGGTGGAAATGCTGCACTTGTGTCGTTGCATGCAGTTCTGTGCTCTGCCTGGAACACAGGCATCATCCCAACTGACTGGAAGAGGGGCCTTTGTGTCCCTCTCTGGAAAGGGAAGGGTGATCGCCAAGACTGCAACAACTACCGAGGGGTGACGCTGCTCTCAGTGCCGGGCAAGGTCTTTGCTCGGATAATTCTTGATCGGGTTCGCCACCATCTACTTGAGCTCCAGCGTCCAGAGCACTCAGGCTTGATAGCAAAGAGGTCAAGGATTGACTGTATCCTTGCTCTTCGGGTCCTCACCAAATGCAGACGAGAGTTTCAGCAGGGGCTGCTTGCAGCCTATGTTGATCTCTGTTAAGCGTTCGATTCAGTGAATCGGGATGCCCTCTGGTGGATTCGGGGTCTTTGTGGGGTGCCACCAAAATGGATCGATCTGATGTCTGAACTCTACTCTGGTACTGAGAGTGCTGTGAAGTGTGGTGGTACCATCTCTGACTTATTTCCAGTTGTTACTGGAATTCGTCAGGGGTGTGTACTGGCCCCCACACTTTTCAGTACTTGTATGGACTGGATTCTTGGGAAGATGTCGGAGAGATCAAGCAGCGGTGCATCGTTTGGGAATGTCAAGATCTCTGACCTTGATTTCACAGATGATGCAGTCATCTTTGCGGAGACTTTAGATATCCTTTTGAGGGCCCTCAAGGTGCTGAATGAGGGGTCGGAGCCGCTGGGATTATGGGATTCCTCGGTCCAAACTAAGATCCAGGCTTTCAATGACATCTTGGATGCTGCTGTCCTGTCTGTGTCTGTTTGTGGTGAGGATGTTGAGGTCTTGTAGAGATTCACTTCCCTTGGCAGTGATATTCATGTCTCTGTTGGCTGTGAGTCAGAGGTCAATTGACGTCTGGGTTGGGCCTGGGGAGTCATAGATTCACTGGATAATGGGGTGGGGCACTGTCGGTACCTGTGCAGGAGGATGACAGTCTGAATCTTCAGGTCCTTGGTGCTTCCAGTCTTGCTCTATGGATGCGAGACTTGGACTCTGACCAAGAATCTGAGATGAAGACTTAATTCCTTCGGTACCAGGTCTCTTCAGAGAATCGTTGGCTATCGCTGGTCAGAGTTTGTGTCCAACAAGCGGTTGCTGAGAGACTCAAATGAGATTGGTTACCTGCATCGTCCGTGAGCATCAGCTGCAGCTGTATGGACATGTGGCTCATTTTCCTGACGCTGATCCTGCTCACCAGATGATCTCAGCGAGGGAGTCTCCTGAGTGGAGGAGGCCAATGGCTGACCACATACCTCGTGGTTGCAGCAGGTTGATCGGCATCTCAAGGAGATGGGGATGGGTCAGGCATCTGCCTTGGGGATGGCCAGATGGAGGCCCCTGGAGTACCGGCGGAAAGTGGACGCAGCGACGCGCTGCTCTGGCGCATGCTCCCATTCCTGATCTGACCTGTTCTCTGCTCAGTGCTGAAGGAGTTTTGAAGTTGGTGTAGCTTTCCCTGGTTTGGGGAAACTCTTGCTTCTACGACCCAAGACTCTCTTAGCACAAAGATGCTCAAAAAATACACAATGTCTGGGTCTACATTTCTAATGTCATGGGCGGTGAGTGTGTGTTTCGGAGTATGGGGTGTAGGTTACCCACCATCTGTGCCTTCCTTTTAATTTCTTTTTTTTAGTATGTCTTCATATACACTCAACATTATAATCAGAAACTCATCGACCAATAGAGATTGTTGCATCCTTGACATACTGTAGCTGGTGCTATCTTTCTCATTTGAGCAGGATTTCAGTACTTGCACAGGCATGAGGACATGTAAGTGTACTTTAACAATGTTTTCTGTTTTGTTTTAGCTTAGTTCTTATGTTTTTTTACATGCTTGAGATGAGCAGTACTGCAGTCCGCACATTGGCATTAATTGATATTTGCGAACACCATTTACCTGTTTGGCATCCACAACTGAGCACTTCGCTCAACATGAATTGCAATCCTAAATTTTAAATCCCATATATCAATCGATGCAACACTTCAAGTGGCAGAGCTTTTGAGTCCTATTTCTGGATTTTGGTAAGCATTTAGTGTCGATGATGACCACACACTTTTACACTTATGGATGTAAAGAAGCATTCGGAAATTAAACCCACCCCACTGGAGGGAAGAAACAAGACTCTCTTCAACTGTTCCACAACCATTCTTCAAATAAAAGTAATCCCTCAATGTCCTTGTCCAACATATGGTATTTGTACAACCCCAGACACAAAGAATCATTAGTTATGGGAAGCATTTCAATTTTATATTCTTGAAACATTTAAATTGTGTCAAGAATTGAATGCAAATTCGCAATGTTCATACATACTTTTATCCTCATAAATGAATGTAGATGTAAAGTTTTTATCCAAGGACTGTACTTCTGTTCCTTTACAACTAAAAAATAAAAACTACGATTGTACTTTAATAATTTGGTTTCAGGTATGTGAATCCAAATTGAACATGACAAAAATAAAATATAAGCTGGAGTGCATTTGGATAAATTAGGCAGTGTTAGGCCTAACAGTACGGGTCTTCAAGTCCATGTGAACAAGCGTAACTAACGAACCATCGTGGCGGAACCACCTGGGAAGTGCGAGGTCCACCTGAGAGAACCCCTTCTGGTCCATCCCGAGAGGATGGGGAATTCAAACTGAAAAATTAGCAGAGAGAGAATGCGGGTTGCCCTCTCACCACCAACGGGCTGGTAGGGGCCTGTCGGGGCGTGATGTGCTGGGTGTTAATGAGCTGGCCGAGGGTCTCGTTAGTTGGTCGGGTGAGTGGCCGCGGCCATGGCGACACAGAGGAGGTGCGAACGCACTGCGGACATTTCTCTTAATGAGCAGAACGTCCCTCCTTGTTAGAAGCTGCCTGCTCGCTATTATAAGGGCCTGTCTTCTCCTGTTGCTGCTGCTTTTTAGTCTTGTTTCTCCTCCAATGTCCTCTTGCCACCAGGATTTTGGGGAGAATCTGTTGGAGGAGCAAGATGTTGTGCTATGTCATGTCACCCTGTGCACCCTTTTGCTCACCTTTTCTCTCTTTCTTTCCCTTCCTTTGCCTTCTGTAAGTGTTACATTACTGTCTCTGACTTTTGCGGAAAGGTTATATTTTAATCAATGTGATTTCAATGCGTAAACTACTCCCCCCCCAATACATTTCAAATTGTTTCCAGTTGTGGAAGCTTCTTTATGCTATCATGATTGGTGAATGATGCCGAGAGAATGGTTCTGGGGCTGGAACTACAAGGCCAGGATTCGCTCATAAGGACTGCTGTCTTCTGTTGATCGTTTCAACAGTAGACTCCATCACCATGGTTCGTTATTTCATCAATGTGCATTGTACTTTGATGCCTTGTCTAACAATGACTTAATACAAGTACAGACCAGACGAGACAAGCAACCTTTCCAGCACCTGAACCATAAATAAAAAAGCAGTTCCACTTGTTCATGTTCGAGTCTAGTCAAATAATTATCATAGCAAAAAAATAAAAACAGACATTTATTAGAGTGTAATAGTTTGATTTTGATGCTTGCTTGGAATTGTTGCTTTATTGATTAGAAAATGAGAGATTAAAACAAATGTTTAGAATATAGGAATTTTAATTGGTTTTAAAATCAATGGTTTATAACATCGTTTTATAATATGTGTATTTTCATAGTTTTATAATCTGTGTATTTTCTTTGTCTGCTGGATCGAATGTGTTTTCTGTCTTTCAATTATTCTCTCGACATACCAGTTGAGGGCTTACATCAACTTGAGGTTCAAGCCGAAACAACGTGAGTGCACGGAGGTGGGTGGGGGTGGCAGGCATTGGTTCTGTCCTTCACGGGAAGCAGATCAACCCAGGCATTGAAAGTGATATACCTACACAAGATATATTGGGTAGGGTGTTGGGTGGGGGGGGGGAGTGGGGGAGGTAGATGGTTCAACAAGCTGGAGGAAAGTGGAGCTCACCCAGCCATCACCAAACAGGCCCAATCCTTGAACTACTTCTGGTCAACTTGGAATGCAAAGATAATGTGAGAGGTTGTTATAGAGGAACAGGGAGATGAAAGAGTTAAGGGCCAAGAGAGTTGTGTTGAGGAGCTCCTAATTGAGCATCTTGGAGAGATCGGTGGTGTAGCAAATTCACCTCCTGAGGCATGTTGGGGTCTATTCGAACTGTTGCTCCAATTCCAGGCCCTGGAAACTGTGAGATTAAAAACTTTTTGTCCTCCTTCATGTCATTGCCCTTATCCCTCCAAAATCCCATTAAATAGAACAAGCTGAGAGACTTTGTTATTGTAGAGAGAGACTCAGGCTTAAATTTGTCTTATTTTCCCTTTTTGTTGTCCTTTTGTCTGTATTTGCATGTACATGTTTATGTGTGCACTGTGGAATTCCTTGTGCATAATAATTGTCTAAATAATTGTTACTGTGCATAGATAACTTAGATTGTTGTGCGTAATAATAAATTTTTTTTCATGCTATCTTTTGCTTAACCAGTTTTCCTTGTGGTTCTCTGCTATTTCCTTCCTGTTCAAACTGAGTCATCACCTCTGCAGGAAGGTGGAGAAGCGTTTGATAAATTGGACTGTAACAGATTTTGCTAGTCCGCTATTCTTGCAACTGGGTTGCAGCTATCCTGGTTATTAAGGCTGGGTTCATGACAAATTGGTGCCAGGAGTGGGATTCCACCCTCCAAGTTTAATTGCTGATTTCATTGTGGCATTGTGGTCCACATTTCATTGAATGTGAATTGAAGTCTTCAATCCACATCAAATTATTGTTATAATAGTAGCGTTTGAACTCTTGTGATTGAAATTGAGTTTTTTGTGATGAGAGGTGATTGTTGTCACCATAAGCATTGACCTAGTGATAACATTGGTTAAAGCAGTTAAAGTTAGCAATGTCTGGGCTCAGACATATATTATAATTATGCTTGTGAAGGATGACATCAAGTGTGAAGCTGAAATACAGAAAAATTAGAAATCTCTGAAAGCTGACATGGAAAGTGTAAGCTATTGTGAAAGCCCATATTTCATGTGTGAGTGGTAAGATGGCTATCACATTGGAAATTAAAATTAACAATTGAGGAAAGATTTAGTAATGGAGCAAATTGGTAAAGTGGCGGGAGGAATGGTTGGTGAAAATTTTGCACACAAAAAGTAAAGACAGCTTGGGGGGGGGGGGGGTTGATGGTTATAATATGGCTGTAAATCAAAAACTGAATCAGAATTAGAAGAAAATGGAAGTTTGGTGGTGGTGGTGTGTGTCTGTGTATGTCTTCAGAATTCCTTCCACTTGTACAATCCAAACACACTCATGCACAGGCTTGGGAGTAGAATTATGCAGGAAGAGGGAAAAGGTATTGGACATAGTTGGGGAGTGGAATGAGTTCAAATGAGCTGCATATGGGTTTGGAGCCGAAGCATGGGATGTTTCCAATAGATGACGTGCTTTAGCATGGAAATTTGTGTGCATGCAAGGTAACTCGTGGCACGTACAATGGGAATATTTTTTGAAGGTATCTTTGGTCCAATTTTGGTGTGTAGCAGAGATTAATGGTTGGTTGAAGATGGAGAAACATGATCATTTGATGGCTTCATTGAGAGCCTCAGCATTGAAAAAAAATTGTGGACAGTATGGCTCTCATCGAGGTATGCAGAAATAGTGTAGTGCTTTAAGTGTTTTGGTCGAGCTCATCACGCATAATTGGCTTGAAGAAAACTGGGGCAGTGAAAGTGATGCATCCCAGAAACATTCAAATAACTTGACAGCGACATCAAAGATCTTACGTGATTGGCCTACCTGGATATGGACAGAATGGGTCTTTGATATTTGGTTAAAAAAAAAAGATTGCAAATCTTTTGGTGGTTGAATTTAAGCCTTTTTGTTTCTGGGGTTGAAGTTAAGCCGTTTTGACTGAGGGTTCAAGTTAAGCCGTTTTTTTGTGCTCCTGATTTGCATGCAGCTGCTGAAGTGTAAATTCAGTTCATGGATATTAAGACATGGTGTTCTCCCAATAGCCAGGCCTTTTGTTCCACTTTTCTTCCATTTTTAGAATCACCTCGAGGTACTTCAATTCCCCTCTTCTCTCCAGGGCTTCAAGTTAGTGGTATACCACCATCAGATGTTATTCCTTATTCCAATCCACGAGTTGTTTTTACTCCCATTAACACTTCCTAACCCAACACTTCTTTTGGGTGACTGCATTCTTCCTTTCTTTTTCGCTGGTTTTTTTTTTCTCCATCCTTTCCTGTTGCCTCATTGTCAGGACATTGCTTATGCCTTTTTGCCCTCTGTCACTTTGCTTTTCCATGAGCCTCGATTTTGTATGTAGACATAAGGTCACAGCACAAATTTACTTAGACTGGTAGTGCATCAGGTGAGTGAAGCGGAGGGCGTCTCTGTAGCATTAAGGAGGGAGGGGGTTGCGGGATGAGTGAATGAATAGGAAAAGGTTTTATCTGAAGGGAGTTTGGAAAATGAATGAAGGCAGTATACAAAGGTTTTGAGAGTTTACATGGGCTGGCACTGTGAGGGCTAAAAGGCAAGAAACGTAGCTGAACTCAACCGTAGCTGTTTTTTGGCAAAAACTGTCCCAAAAATAATTATATTCCGACCTTCGGAAATATATCAATTTATATGAATCGACGAATGTCGCATCAATTTGCGAATTTGTCAATCTGGCAGACTTGCAGTTCATCAGATTTGTGATGCAACTGATTGTCTGCAGACCCCCTATCCCTACAGGGAAGGGGTGTGGGGGGGGGGGTGTTTGTACTGTTATGCATAGATAACTGTACATGTCATCGAGAAAGCTGCCTCAGGTGGCAAAGAGAGAATTGAAATCTCGGAATACAAATTGCAAGTCCCTGTTTTGCGTGAGGCACGAGATCCCTACCCACTTGTATGTCAGAGAAATGTGTTCTCGACGCGCGAAAATCCAATTAAGTTTACCTTGTGGAGCCGGAGGATGCTCTGATTTGAAGTGAAGTATGAATCTCGTGCAATCTCGTAGCTTTGTAAGCAAAGGAGATATGTCATGTGGGAAAGTGTGATAAGACGGTCCGAGTGTTTGCTGTACAAGTAATAATATTGGGAATAAATCATGCATGGTGCGTGCAGAAATAATTCCTGTGTATGAGATGATGACTTTTACCTCGTACATAGGGGATGCACACCGGTGGAAGGTAGGTGCACGATGGGCCATATGGAGCGGACTTATGCCTTGAAACAATGAGAAGGTAACTTTTCCATGGTGGAGCTCTAATTAGTGGGGTATAGATAAATCTCAGCACATGGAGGGAGGCAGGGGTAATAACTTTATACTGGTTAATGATATATCCCAAACTAACACCCGAATAGCCATAAAGGCTTCAAAGTCACAAAGTCGATGAAGAGGGATGTGTTGTCCTGACGAGTCCAAAAAAAGGCAACGATTCAGTAGCTTCGCTTTTCATCTGCTTGGTGACAGCATTTGACCTTGACATCTTTGCACCGATGCCCTTCTGCGGCTGCAATCATGACGTTACCGTGATGGTATCGTCACGGTGTTTGTCCGAGTCAGAGAACTTTAAAAGAAATCATCTTCATCGCACTCTGATTGCTAAAATCAATGATTTTGATTCATTGTTTTTGATTCATTGCCTCCTGATTTTGATTGGTGGTATGGAAGACAATGTGTCCATGTGGCAGATGGCACTTGTTGGTCCCATTTCAAGCAGAAATAGCTGTAATGGGACTCGATCTGGTGTCCTCATCAACCACAGTTAGGGGGAGATATATTTCTATACCAATAAGTGTGTGTGTGTGTGTGTGTGTGTGTGTGTGTGTGTGTGTGTGTGTGTGTGTGTGTGTGTGTGTGTGTGTGTGTGTGTGTGTGTGTGTGTGTGTGTGTGTGTGTGTGTGTGTCCACATAACTCCAAAACTATGAAAACGTGCAGCCTGAATCTTTGCATGCATACTAAAGGAACTCCAAGGACATGCAGAGTGAAAATTGGGTGTTTGAGTTGATTAAAACAGCCTTATTTAATTATATTCTTTATCAGGCATATCCTTGGCCACCTCGCTCTCCATGGGGTCTTAAGACGCATCCTGGGTTACTTCCCTGGGGTCTGAAGCTGCCATGTTTTTGACCTGCTCAACCAAGCCGAGACATGGAACAGGCCGCAACGATTTCTTTATCATGAAGATTTTCTTTTCACTTCTCTCACTCATATTGTCCAAAGCCTGTTCATCAAAGATACAAATTGCTGGATACTTTGTAATGCTTATACACACTCGGAGATGCCAACGTTCTTGGCTTTATTTCATTTCTGCACATGCCATAACTTTGAGAACCTCTTAAACTAAGCCAAATTACAAAATTTAAGTCCCAGAATTGAACTTGGCAACAGTTCCGACTGCTAAAAAAGTGTTCATTTGTCCAAAAAAGTGTTCAAAAAAAGAGGCTTGCATTTCATATGATAGTTCGGTGATTGCTAATCGATTGCCAAGCCAGCCATTCCTTATCAACCATCTCGTTGGAGTGATTGAGCCACTTGGCGAGCGCTATGCAATATTCGCACTGTCACTGAACACTGTATATCGATCGACTTAAATAATGATCAGGGGTCACTCGCCTGTGAAGGCCCCACGTGTATTGCAAATGAAAAAACAAATGAAATGTTTCGTTAACATCATGACAGGATAGCCGAGAGGTACGCACGCTCACTCTAAGCTGTCGAGCCTGAATTTGAATCTGGACCCAGCTATAAACTGGCATCCAGGTGTTTCACAGGCAGGGTGATTCATCAATTCATGTGCTGTTAAACTGGACGTTACATCTGCTGAAATCCCTCCCGCTCCTCCCCCCTTTCTTCTCCCCTCCTCGCTCTCCCCTCCCCACTCTCCCCCTCCAATCTCTCTTCCATCCCTCTCCCTCACTCTGCCACCCTTCTCCCTCACTCTCTCACCCCTCTCCCTCACTCTCCCACCCCTCTCCCTCACTTTCCCACCCCTCTCCCTCCCATCCCTATCCCTCTTTCCCCCTTTCCCTCTCTCTCCCCCACCCCTCCCCTCTCTCCCCCACCCCTCCCCTCTCTCTCCTCTTCCTCTATCTCCCCCACCCTTCCCCTCTCTTCTCACCCTCTCTCCCTCCCCTCACCCTCCCTCTCTCCTCTCCCTCCCCCTCTCTCTCCTCTCGCTCTCCCTCTCTGTCCCTCTCTTTCGCCTCTCCATCCCTCTCTCGCCACTCCCTCCCCTCTCTCTCTCCTCTCCCCTTCCCTCTCCCTCTCTTAGTCCTCTCTCTCCCCTCTCTCACCCCTATCCCACCTCTCTCTCTCTCTCTCTCTCTCTCTCTCTCTCTCTCTCTCTCTCTCTCTCTCTCTCTCTCTCTCTCTCTCTCTCTCTCTCTCACCCATTTCCCTCACTCTCCTACCCAACTCCTTCTCCCTCCCACCCCTCCCCGCTCCCTCCCCTCTCCCACCCTTCCCTCTCCCTCCCCTTGAAAGATGATTTGGGCTCATGGTTGAGTCTTTGCTGTGAAATGCACTACCCAGGAGAGGAAACCTACAGGAACAGCTGATTTTATTCTGCAACTCGAAGGGCACTCGGTAGAGCACATACCTCCGCTATGTAATGCTTGATCCATGAGAACATATCAGGCACAATACATTTTTGAAATATCATCCTATACAGGACTATATTGTTTTTGGTCCGATCTCTCAATGGTGAAGAATCACTTTAGAAATTAAATAACTCTCGTATCCAGATCCGGATTTGGATGTTCACCAAAATGGAAACAATTTGTCCTTGTCCAACACCCAACCTGTCCACTAAATTTCATCTGGATCTGTCCACTAAATTTCATCTGGATCTGTCCACAACTTTTTGAGATATCTTACACACAGACAAACAAGAAAATGACGTCACGCAGAGCACGACACTTGCAAAGTCCATAAAACAAATTTGACTTCAAAAATAATTAGCTGGTTGAATTCTGTAACCTGAAATATCAATCCTCTTCAAATTTCAAGTCAATGGGATGAAAATTGAGGATTTTAGAAATCTCACCTAAGTTATTGACCTTTGGGCGATTTTGACCTCAAAAACAATAGGCTTCTTCCTGATGACAACCTCTACCATGTGGTGAAGTTTTGTGAAGATCAGTTTAAAATTGTGACCTGAAGGTGATAAACAGACAGACAGACAGACAAAATAACAAAATCGACTGAACAATATACTTGAAAAATCTCGAATTTTGCAAGTAACCAAGAGACTGAGAGGGGTGAAAACATAACCTCCTTCACCTTTGGTGGTGGAGGTAATAATTAGAATTACTACAATTTAACACAGGTGGAGACCAGTGAACTTGGTGTGTGATTATGAAGGTGATTTGTTACACCTGAGCTAATTTACAATTGCTGTTATGAGGGAGTGTGGGGGGGGGGGGTTGACACTTATCCAACCAACATGTTCAAGTTTTATACTTTTAATTTTCTGAAATTCGTTGAATTTGTTTTTCACTTGGAAGTTGTCGGTTACAATGTGTAAATAAACGTGGAAAAGTCTGATTTAATGCAATTTAATTCCAGGCTTTAAAGCAACAAAAGTTGAAAATTTTGAAAGGGGGAACTAGACTTTCTATAGGTGCTGTGCATGAGGAAATTAACTCACACAATCATCAATCCAATACACTCGCAATGCATAGTTATCCACGTTTTACATCACACGTAACTGAACAGATACTGTCAAATAACTCGTTTTACTATAGGTTGACTCTTTCACTCCCAAGAAGCTATACCGTGATATACATATATATATATATATATATATATATATATATATATATATATATATATACATATATATATATATATATATATATATATATACATCTACATATATATATGTATATATATATATATATATATATATATATATATATATATATATATATACATATATATATATATATATATATATATATATATATATACATATATATATATATTTGCGAGCCGGGTGTTTGTGTCGACAACGACCACTCGGTGGGGAAAGCTTGCGTCGTCTCCCACCAAACTCCCCGGAATTGTAGGCCGTTGCTCGGATAACTCCGCAAGCCGGTGGGTCGTTGAACCGACCGTGGTCGCCAATATTCCAACCGCGTAGCGTAGGGTCTATTTGTCTATAACCAATTTACTTAATTAACTACGCGATTTCGACTACCAGGGAAACCACGCCCTTGGCACGTCTTGCTCGAACCGGGTCACTCTACCGACTGCGGTGGAGTTCCAACTACTGACTACCAACTCCAGTTCGGGTGCAGCCGAGCGGAAACTGCCAAAGTCGTGCAGGCTGGAATGAACGGATTATCGGGAATAAAACCCGCCTAAACTCAGATCCGAACCATGCTGGACCAATGCAAGAAGGGACGGAAATGAACTGGTGACATTTCTAACAAGTTTTATTTACAGTAAAAGACAAAGGCAAGACTTAACGCGAATATGCAAGCAAGGAATATTTACAATGACCCAAAAACACTTATTCAGTTCTACTTAAAGACGAGCCCGCATTCAGACACTCACACAAATGAAAAGAAACCCAGAGTTCTTTGTTGGACCCTTGCAGCCGAGGAGAGAGACAAGCTGGGGGTCAGAGTTCGGATGGGTACCTGGCCGTCGGAGAAAGGGGGTACTCCGTGCTGTGGCACCTGGCAATGGTCGCTGGTTTGGTCCCCAGTCGCACGTGTGGGACTCGAGGTTCGTGGCGGAGCTCGGGTGGTGAATGGCCGGGGTTCACGGAGGGGGGTCGGGGTCGCTCTTTCCTTCCTTGTCGAGGGCCAGCAGAGACACGTTCGCCGCCTCGACGACCTTCTGCTCAACCCTCGTGATAGCCCTCGTAACAACCACTGTTACCACCCCTTCGTAACAGCCTTTGTAACACCTTCGTGACAGCAAAAAACCCTTTCGTGACAGCAAAAACCCACCAAAACTCTGAGAGTGCTCGGGAATTTATGGACCTCCCTGAAGGCACTGTCACACCTTGATGATTTAGCCAGCGTATGCCGACTTATGAAAAATTTGTCTAAAACGCCGGCACACGTCGAATACGTTATGGGTAAGTTTGTATACGTTAAGAGCACGCTGAAAAACACTGCCATATGTCGTAGTACGCTGGCTTTCATCGTTGTACTTTGCGGTTGTCCTCAAATTTTAGCATGCTTGAAATTTTACGACGTATGCCAGCATATGACACACACGTTCCGCTACGCTGGCCATAAGTTGTAGGCACGTTTTGCGATCATTGACACACGTCGAGGCACGTTACTTGTAAGTTACTCTTTAGTCGAAACATGTCGAGGTAATGCTGAGCGCACCCGAAACTTATTTATAACCTATGAGTAACGTGTTGTAGGCACGTTACACGATCATTGACACACGTCGAGGAACATTATGCGATCGTTGACACATGTCGAGGTACGTTACTTGTAAGTTACTCACAAGTCGAAACACGTTGAGGTAATGCTTAGCGTAGCCAAAACTTATTTCTAACCTATGAGTAAACGTGCTTTGAACCTATGTGTAACGTACCTCCAACGCATATTGACGTATGTAGACGTATTTGATTGACGTCTTCCGGACGACCACAGAACTTACTGAACGTGTTTCCAATTTACAGCTACCGTATAATGGCGTATTGGCAGCGTAAAAAAAAAAAACAACAACAATAACTTCTGATATTTTGTCACATGCCGTTACTTCACGTCCGATTGCCTCTTCAGTTTGCTCATGTCTTATTCTTAGTTCCTCCTCTGTGAATATTTTCTGTTTGAGGATATTGTCACGTCGACGTCAAAACTGAAAAGCAAATGTCCTAATATATTTTAAAATTCGTGATAGACTAAAAAAAACATAAAAAAACAACAACAACAACAACTTCAGATATTTCGTCAGGTGCCTTCACGGAGCCAAGGAGAAAAAAATAAAATGTGCCTTGACGGAGAAAATAAGTTTCGGGTATGCTAAACATTACCTCGACGTGTTTCGACTTATGAGTAACTGATGAGTAACTTACAAGGAACTTGTGTTGACGTATGTCAACGATCTTATATCGTGCCAACAACTTATT
>NC_140964.1:89606291-89611291 GCF_056783735.1 Eptatretus burgeri | reverse complement strand
TTGATAGATTTACAAAAAAATGTGATTTCCAGAATTATTCATACCCTTGCTTGAGGCACTGTCACACCTCGACGATTTAGCCAGCGTATGCCGACTTATGAAAAATTTGTCTAAAACGCTGGCACACGTCGAATACCTTATGGGTAAGTTTTGATAACGTAAAGAGCATGCTGAAAAACACTGCCATACATCGTATTACGCTGGCTTTCATCGTTGTACTTTGCGGTTGTCCTCAAATTTTAGCATGCTTGAAATTTTACGACATATGCCAGCGTATGACTCACACGTTCCGCTACACTGGCCATAAGTTGTAGGCACGTTATGTGATCGTTGACACACGTCGACACACGTTACTTGTAAGTTACTCATAAGTCAAAACACGTCGAGGTAATGATTAGCGTACCCGAAACTTATTTATAACCTATGAGTAACGTGTTGTAGGCACGTTACACAATCGTTGACACACGTCGAGGAACATTATGCGATCGTTGACACACGTCGAGGCACGTTACTTGTAAGTTACTCACAAGTCGAAACACGTCAAGGTAATGATTAGTGTACCCAAAACTTATTTCTCACCTATGAGTAACGTGCTTTGAACCTATGTGTAACGTACTTCCAACGCATATTGACGTATGTAGACGTATTTGATTGACATCTTCCGGACGACCACAGAACTTATTGAACGTGTTTCTAATCTACAGCTACCGTATAATGGCGCATTGGCAGCGTTTAAAAAAAACAACAAAAAAAACAACAATAACTTCCGATATTTCGTCACGTGCCGTTACGTCACGTCCGATTGCCTCTTCAGTTTGCTCATGTATTATTCTTAGTTCCTCCTCTGTGAATATTTTCTGTTTGAGGATATTGTCACGTCGACGTCGAAACTTAAAAGCCAATGTCCGAATATATTTTAAAATTCGTGATAGACTAAAAAAATAAATAAATAAATAAAAAACAACAACAACTTAAGATATTTCATCACATGCCTTCAGGGAGCCAAGGAGAAAAAAAGAAAATGTGCCTTTACAGAGAAAATAAGTTTCGGGTATGCTAAACATTACCTCGACGTGTTTCGACTTATGAGTAACTTACAAGGAACTTGTGTCAACGATCGCATATCGTGCCTACAACTTATTCCCGGCGTAGCGGAATGTGTGAGCCATACGGCGAGTACGTCGTAAAATTTTCAGCATGCTTGAAATTTCACGACGTAATAGACGTACCACAAAACGTACTTCATCGTTTTTCAGTGTGCTTTTAACGTATACACAACTTACCCATAACGTATTCGACGTGTGTCAGCGTTTTAGACACATTTTTCATTGGTCGGCATATGCTGGCTAAATCATCAAGGTGTGACTGCATGGTTGACACTTCCAATTCTCAGGCGGTTATGATGTAAATCGGCGTTTGGCAGGTTTTTAACAGGCTACGCCACGAGTTCGTCGGCGATACGTGCAGCACGCTATGCATACGTTAGACTATCGTTGGGCAGAGGTTGTGAACGCCGTCAACAGGCTAAGCATTCGTTGGTATAAGTTATCTATAGGACAACGAAACGTTCTGTGCCTGTGACTAATATGTTATGCATACGACCAACACGTTATGAATACGACCAAAACTTAAAAAAAAAAACATCAAAATTTCAGCGTACGCCAACGTTTTACATACATTTTTATACGTTGCCATTGCTGGCTAAATCGTCAAGGTGTGACAGCGCCTTTAGATTAGTTCAGTCACATTCGGTAATCGATGGAAAAACCTCTTTTTGTGATTACAGCCAACAACGGTTTTTATACTTGCTCACAAGGTTTTTGCATGTCTCTACAGGGATTTTGGCCCACTCCTCCTTCACGAAGGTCTCCAGGTTTTTGAGGTTGGAAGGCTTCCTTGCCATCACTCCGGTCTTGAGCTCCCTCCACAGATTCTCGATTGGGTTGAGGTCCAGACTTTGGCTTGGCCACTCGAGAACGTCTACATCATTATCCCGGAACCATTTCTTGACTGACTTGGTGGTGTGTTTTGGATCGTTGTCCTGCTGATACGTCCAATGATCCCCAAGGTGAAGTTTCTCTGCGGACTGTTTGATGGTTTTGTGAGATGAATAAGTTAGTGAAGAAATTTTTTGGTAAGCAATTTTTTCACAGATGGTCAATACAATTTGCTAAAATTCCCTAACTATCAAGGATCTTGATGTACTGCTCCTTTTTCATGATGCCATCCACTTTGACAAGATTGCCGGGCCCACTGGCTTAGAAACATCCCAAAGCATTATGCTCCTGCCTCCATGCTTGACGGTCGGGACTGTGTTCTTAGGATTATATGCTTCACCTTTCTTTCGCCAAACTAAAGCAACATCTCTGTGCCCGAAAAGCTCCATTTTCGTCTCATCCGACCACAGAACTGAGGAGTAAAAGCTTGGATCTTTGTCCAGGTGAGCTTTTGCAAAGGCTAGACGAGCCTTTCTGTGCCTGGGATGGAGGAGTGGAGTCCTTCTTGGTCGGCATCCATGGAGACCCTCCTTGTGCAACGTCCGCTGGAGTGTCTGCCTTGATATCTTGGTCCCAGACTCGCCAAGGTTGTTCAGGAAAGTCTGCATAGTGATCTGTGGATTGTTGTTGGCCTCTCGCCATACTTTTCTGACCAGACGAGGCAACAGCTTTGACTTCCGACCACGTCTTTCAATGTTTTTTTTTACAGTGTGGAACCCCTTATACTTCGTTATTATGCTTTGTATGGTGGCAACTGGCACTTGGAACTGCTTCGAAATAGCTTTGTCGCCTTTCCCCTCCTTGTGAGCATTCACAATGCACAACCAAAGGTCCTCACTGACTTCTTTCTTCTTCGCCATGCTGACAATGACCTGAGAATGATTGCATCAGCTCCCCTTAATTTATAGTCTAATTGCAGAGTGTTGTTCTATAGCATTCCTCACTGTACATTCAATAGACCACATTTGTAATGCATTCAGATTGTATGCACACATCTTGGAATAATTGCATAACATTATAAAGAATCTAAGGAATATCAAAAGCATGTGCATTATCACAAACATTGGCTTCAATTCTGAGACTTGGTATGGGGTATGAATAATTTTGGACAGGCATAAAAAAAGAAATCTTAACATTTATATTGTTATGCTAATTATGTTGAGCCAAAATATATGTGGATTCGTCCATGCCAACTAAATGTCCTTGGGTGAAGTGAAAGTTCCACCACTCCAGCTTGTTGGTATGAGATAAATCCAAAACTCTCAAATTTTTCATAGGGTATGAATAATTTTGGGCCTAACTGTAGGTATATGTATGTATGTGTATATGTGTATATGTATATATATATATATATATATATATATATATATATGTATATGTATATAAAAATATGTATATTAGGGTGGTCCAAAAAAGTCGAAAAAAATATAATGTTGCTCCACAAGCTTAAAATTATCCTAATTTTTCAATCAATGGAATTACAAACTATTAGAATATTTCGTCTCATTTACCAAATACCACTATCGTCTCCGCCTCTATTGCTTTCTCCACTCCCGCCTGAACTTATTTCTAGCCGGCCCAACATCCAGTGTTTTAGATTCAATGATTCACGAAAAATATGTTTGTTATTTATTTAGTTATTATTATATTAAATTAGGGTATGGTGAGATGCTAATCCGTACACTTCTGAACTTCCTCTGTGAAAATGGACTGCATTTTCGAACTCAGTGGGGTCGATTTACTCTAAGAAATGTTTAGAGGGACAACAAATTAATTATAGATTAGAAAATATCGAAATGAGTAGGATTAGTTACTCAACTCCAGTAATGATAAATCTTGTTTTTGGTCATATTTTCGAAATGGTAGTGAATTCAATGTCAGTGCAGTCATTTCTTCGAGTAAATCGACCCCATAGAGTTCGAAAATGCACTCCATTTCCACCTCGGACATCAAGAAGTACCCGTAATCGTACCTGACCAATATATTAGGACCCTAACCATACCCTAATTTAACCAACTCATGAAACTAAAAGTCGTCATATGGAGCGACCTCTAAATCACCTCCGATCACCTTGAATTTTTTTATGCGCGTTATTGAATCAGTGGAATAAATTTAGGATTGTGGAGACAATATCTGAATTATTTTTATTTTTTTGGCTGTTTTTGGACCACCCTAATGTATATATACATTTCCATAAATATATCTATATTGCGATTCTGAAAACCGCATGCCTTGAAGCCGAAGGCAATGGCATCCATCATAAGCCGAAGGCAATGGCCACCAATGTCACCAATGATCCCCAGACAGTTATTTCATTGATATACGTGTAGTTAGACCTTTCCCTCATGTCTATTGGGTCAAATGGGACGAAGTGCATTGCGTGGGTCTCATAGTTAGGTCTGATTATATCTCTATCTTCATTTCAACTCTTTTACTGTTATTCCTGAAATATATCCAAGCAGGCACTGCACCCAGACGGCCGCCTACGAAAACCGCAGCAACACCCTCCACCTGTGAATGTCCTCACGGAGACGACAGGAAGCATCAACGACACGATGGAAAAATCCTCCGCGGCAAGATACGGTGTCTAATGGAATAGTAGAACCATACATTAAATCCCAACGCCGTACAGGACGCATGTTGCGTGCTCTTTTCAACCCGAATAATTATATCTAATCCTTTCCTTCAATCCATGACACAGATCAGGGCCAGCACCATGCTCAAGCAGCCGCCTGTGAGGATCACCACTGTGATAAATAACTGCATGCACGATGGTGGTCCCGCGCGCAGCCCCGTGATAGTTACCCTCGCACTGTATGGGGCACGCACAGCGCACCTCTTCATTCGGGTCTGCGTGCTGATTACAATGGCATATTACCATCACACTGTATGGGGCACGAACAGCGTACCTCTTTGTTCGAGTCTGCGTGTTGGTTCACAATGGCGTCTTACGTCGAACTTTGCTCGCCAATGCGGCCACCAATGTCTCCTGGGGATGGCAGA
>NC_140964.1:89571291-89603791 GCF_056783735.1 Eptatretus burgeri | reverse complement strand
CAATCAGCCCCCGCGTGGGATAGGGTTGCTCGCCAAATTCGACCTACCTAAGTACCCACGCGGAGGGTAGACCGGGCGATCGCACCTCGCCGCAGGTCGACTTCGGACACGGGCCACTTAAGCGACCCGTTCCGTACTATCAGAATAACCGAGCGGTGTTATCGTCGACCTCGACGGTTCGATTAATTATCGGGCGTACTCAGCCCACTACCAACCCTTTACGTGAAGCAAGATGAGGGTTCAATGGGGGAAAAGACGAAGCGAAGTGGGAGAACAGTTCAACAATAAAGCACATTTATTCGCGGCACACGGGAAGCACACAAATACAATTCCACCAAAAGCACACAAAAAAAAGAAAACACAATTCCATTTACACAAAAAGCAAATATAAAAGTGAAAACAATGCAGAGCTAATACCGACTACCGAGCACACGGCAACACTTATACAATTCTACTTCACAGACGGCGCCGACAACACATACCCAAAACCAAGGAAAAGAAATACCCCCAAGAATGAGGCGGGCCTGAGGCCGAGACCGGGTCGCGCCTACCCGTCTGGTGATGAGACGCGGAGCGGCGATGGCGCCCCAACCCCGCGGGCCTCGCGGACAGTGTCTGGCAGGGGGTGGGAAAGGGGGCCCCCTTGGTCGCACTATCTCAGCGCGGGGGGAAACAGGAGGGGGTTGCTGATGCTCGGGGTATAGAGGATCTTTATTATCCCTGGTGTGCGTCTCCACCTCGGCCAGGTCGCGCTGCCGGCCTTCCTCGGGCGTGCAGCTCCCGGCACCGTCGCGAGCACCCCCTCGTCTGCCTTCGCCGCTGCCGCCTCTCCGCCTCTGGACTCTCCACCCTGGACTCTTCTTTGGGCTCTCCTCGTTCGACTCTCTTCAGCTTCTCCAGCTACTGCAGGCTTCGGGCTCCAGACTTCCACACTGCTCTGACTGACGAACACGGTCCTTTTATCCCCCCGTAGCTTCGCCTTTGACCCCCTCCCTTTGACCTTTCACCTCGCTCCCCATTGGCCCGAGAAAAAGTGGGCGTGAAGGCTTTTTGATCCACAAATTTGCATATATCGATCGTTCTGGAGGCGGGGCCAAATCGCCCCTCGCTCACCGATTGGACGGCAAAAAGTGGGCGTGTGTCGTTTTTGATCCGTTTTTGAAGCACAAAATCTGTGATTTTGTACACGCTGTTCAACGTGCGCCCTGCACGAGTCCAACACCGGTACCCACAGCGGGGCAAGAACGGTGGCGATGCTACGGTTGCAAGGTGTGACGTGAAGGTCGTGGCGGTTGTGGTGAAGCGGCGTTGTGGTTGGTGGTTGATGTTGTGGTTGTGGTGGTAATCATGGCGGTTGGTCCAAAATAAAGACAGTAAAAGAAAAACGGCTATCCTGAAGAGTCGCAGCTCGCATAAATGACATGTATTCCCACTAGACAACGGGTTTGGACCTAACTACACATGTACTTACCGAGATACCTCACCTAAGGGACCTGAATGGTGATTTGCGAATTTGGTAACCACAACACTACCCCCTTCCCTTTTTACAGACTCGTCCCGAGTCGTCAAATTTTCGTGTGCCATCATGTGTAGTTTTCCCCTCGTACATTTTACCTACGGATCCCTGAGTGCGACATTCATGGTATTCGTGTCCCCAAAATAAATAACCTGAGGGCTGCGTAACTATCTAAACAAACTCACTCACACGGACGACTTAAATAAAATTGCCGGCGCTAGACAGACATGCCGGGGGCGCACTCATATGTACAGTACATCTTAACCTTAACTTACAAATTTTACACTAAACCATGGCCCAGGATCACTGAACTCTGCAAAAAGAAAGCAGTTAGCAGGGAGCCAGGCTGCCCACATGAAGTCTCTGGCTCAAAACAATGCAGGTGACAGGGAACGTGGCTGGCTGCTCACACGCAGTCCAAGGCCTTCCTTTTTGAACTGAACGCACTGAACCACAACGGTGCATGGGCCGCACAAACGTAGTCTCCGTGCCAGCTCAAGTGGCACACGCAATGAGCACAACGAATGAATGGACGCAAAACACGGTGCACGGGCTGCCACTGCAGGCCCGTGTTGTAGCTGCCAACAGGGCAGTTCTCGCAGCTTGCAAACTGTTGCTTTCTGATCCTGGCGCACATGGAAATGAACAGGGGGGGGGGGCAAAGCAAAAATTGAACGGGGCTGGTGAACATGGGCAGTGGGCATGGCATGGCAAAGGTGAGCAGGCAAACACAGCCCGCAGAAGAAGGCCGCTGCAGGCAAACACAGCCGGCAGACGAACTGGCCGGCACAGGCCTCGAAGAAAAACAGCCAGCAGATGAACTGGCCGGCACAGGCCTTGCAGCACACAGCCAGCAGATGAAGCTGGCCAGCTTTTGCCGTCAGTGGAGGTTGGTGGAGGGAGTGCGGTGGTGCTGGCCACTTGGAAGGCGGGCTCGGACCTACCTCCCTGTCTCCCTCCCAACCTATCGCCTTTGCCTGTCACTGTACATACCCATCCCTTAATTTGTCAAACCCCAATTTAGCCCCAACTTATTTATTTTTTTATTTTTACTTTTATGTTTACTTCCCCTCTATAAATCGTCCCCTAACCCCCTTTATCATCCTTGTTCGGCTAACCTATCCTGTCACCTAGCCTACTCCCAACCCCTACGTTCCCTTCCCGGAGGGGAACAAGGGAGAGCTAACGTCCTGTGTCGAGGCCCAACGAAGCCTCAGAATGGCCTCCCCAGAGTTCGGCGATCTATAACCAAAGTGGGTCCAGCGGCCCACAACGACAGCGAGGGGATGGATGGTGCGGAGGGGTACATCTCCTAATCTACCCTAACCATTTAACTGTTAAACTACCCCGGGGCTTTCAACAAGCGCCTCTCGCTTAAACTATTGGTTCTAACAACCCAGATTCCCGTCGCCTGTGTTGGTGTCCTTACAATTTCGGGCCTCGCCCCCAATTTTCTCTCCGTGCCCTCACACGGTCTCCTGGCTGGGACACGTGGCTCCCTCCGGCAGGCACGACCCTCTGCCGAATCTCCCGCTATGGCACCCCCGGGCACTACACTGCCTCCGAGCCTACCAGCTCCCTAACACCGGGGAGTGCCCCCCATGGCACCTCCCCTGAAACGCACACGTGGCAGGCCGGCCTCCCGGGCCCCTTTCCGAGGGTCACCCGTGCCCACAACACTGCCCACGCGGCTAATGGCGCCCCGGGCCCCCGCACCAAGCAGGCGCACCCGTGCCCACTACTCTATCCCGGCCCCCCATGGGCCCATGGCCTACCGCGGCCGACTAGCCTGGTGCCCGGGGTACCCACTCAGCGATACTCACCTTTCGCAGCCACGCTCCCAAGCCCGTCAACAGGGCTCCTGCACCCCTCCAAATGGGTTTCGAGCCTACATTCCCACCAACAGCAAAACGACCTCCATTTTTCAATTTGACTAACCCCCTAACTCACTCTACACTGACCCCGGGGGTCCCTTGGGCGGGAGTCACTCCTCCCCCCAATCACTCATCGCGCCATGCATTCCCCATTCGCTCCACTCACACAGACCCACTGGCCTCACTCACTCAACAAGTACTCACCTCACAACTCACCAACTCTTCAACACACACACCACTGAACTCTGCCATCCTTCTAACTACTTCCCCTAACTAACTCGTGCTCCCACGTCGTCCCTTAAACTAGTAGCACGTTCCTTTTAACACTACGTAGCTAAACTACGTCCCCGCTACACATCCACAAGTCTGTCACTGTCTCCTAACTCAAAAATTCATTTTATTTCCCAACCTAAATCTGGCTACAATCCTTCTAACTAATCCATTCCACGGACTCCATGAGGACTTACCCCTGCCCCATGAAGTCGGTCTAGCTATGCTAACCCTTCCCCCTAACTAGTTTCCATCCTGTGCTCAGGGTAAGGGGGTCTTTCACCCCTTGCCCAGGAATCCTGTGCACCCGAAAGTGAGGCTTGCTTTTTTTTTTTTTTCCATGCGCCGCACCTGCGCGGCAACTCAGAGCTCGCGCACTTTGCACCTGCCCGTGACGTCATGCAGCTGCACGTGTACCTCGTCCCTCCTTGGACGGTACCATCCGGCCGGGATACCCCTCCTGCCGGATTCCAACCACACGTGCAGCCATGACGTCACCGTGCGCATAAAAAAAAAACACAAGCCCCACGTCTCGAGGGGTTCCCCACGCGAACACATGTGCTTTGCCCGTTGGAGCTTAACACACACGATCGCGTGGAGAACCCGTCCGGTCCAAATCCATTTACCTGCCTAAACTTTGTCCGTCCGCGGGATCGGCAAATCCACCGCGTGCGTTTCCGGACCGGGACTTCACCCTCGCAAGCGAGCACGTGGTGGTCTCGTGCGTTGCACAGCACGAACCGCGTGCTCCCTGCTGGGTGAACCCGGCACGGTCCCCGAAACAACTACAGCCGCTACTCGGCTTTCTTTCCTCTGTCGTCGTCGTCGTCGCCATTCAACACACACACACACCTGCGTGTTACGACGCACACAGTCCACTCCATCACATTCACACCGGGAGATGCGGCTGCGTGCTCCCGCATGCCAACCGACATCTCCCTCACATACCGCTCTCTCACACACACGGTCTCCCTTGCACACAGCGACCTTGCACACGGCCGTTCACTCACGCGTGCGGGGGCACTCACCCGCGGTGCCTCATCCACACACCGTGCCCCACTCATACACGCGGGGGCACTCAACCGCGGTGCCTCATTCACACACGCGGGGGAACTCAACCGCGGTGCCTCACTCACACTCCGTGCCTCATTCACACACGCGGGGGAACTCACGCGCGGTGCCTCACTCATACAGGCCGTTTCACTCACACACACGGCCTCACTCACACACGGTGCCTCATCCACACACGGCGTGCTGGGAAGCACGTACTCCGGCACCATCGCCACCACACCACTCACACGTGGTGCCTCACTCATACTGGCCGTTTCACTCACACACACGGCCTCACTCACACACGGTGCCCCATCCACACCCGGCGTGCTGGGAAGCACGCACTCTGGCACCATCGCCACCACACCACTCACACACGGGGTCGCTTCCACACACGGGGACGCACTCACACCTTGCACCACACACACAGGGACAACCACACTGGGGATTTGTGTCCCCACAAGGGTCTCCGGGGCCTCTACACCCCCCAAGCTCTCCGTGCACCTGTCCACAGCACTCCTCCTCTCAACCTCGCAAAGCACGACCGAACTCACCTGGTCGTCACTCACCTCAAGGGGGCATACTCCCTCCCCTCGTTCCTGGGGGAGGCCATCCAGGTGCTCGCACCGGGTCTCTGCAAGCTCCGCGAGCTCACCCCCATTATCCTCCACTACCTCCGTGTGTGTGTGCGCGTCACTTACCCCGTCTTCCTCGTGTAGTCTTTCCTCTATTTTTTCTATCTCCCGTGTCTCTGCCAACTCTTCACCCTTTACCTCCCTTGTCTCAACTATTATTTCCTTTGTCACGGCCTTCATGCCCGCCTGCAGGCATCGGCCCATGTTCTGCGTCTCACCCCGGAACTTTTTCATTTCCTCCTTCATTTGCTGTGTATTCGCATCCATCGTCGTTTTCACTTCATTTGTATTTGTATCCATCTTTTCATCCATTTTTTTCATATTCGCATCCATTTTTTGTGTATTCGCATCCATCGTCGTTTTCACTTCATTCATTTGCTTGTTCATTGCTGCCAGCATGGCGCATAGCTGGGCCATGTTGGATACACTCAGCTGAGCCGTTTCGGCAAGGGTTGGGGAAGGGTTTTGGTGGAGAGGGGGGGGGAGGTGTCATACACCGCGGCCGCTGCCGCACCCATTTCGGGCTCTGGGTTCAGTTGGGCGAGTCCGTGTTCCTGCACAATCAACATTTCCTGCTCGGGGATTCCATCCTGGACCATGGACTCTACATTATTACACATATACATTTCTAATACCCCCGGCTCCCGCTCGCCTTGAGACGCCATCTTGCTTCTCGTGAAGGGTTAATTTGCTCGCTCGTAATTTGGAGGGAATCGGGGGTCGCTTCTCTCACCCCTGGACCGATTCCCGTGAATTTAGCCGGAGACAGGAGAGCCTGTTTTCCTGTTCTCCGATACCAGTGCCGCGAGGAGGGCGATGAATTTGTATCGCACGACCTGACACCAGTGTTGCGGATTTCGCGCCCGCCGGCGTGCGAACGGCCACGTAACTCGAATCGCGGCACGTCGCCCACCGGACGGACAATCCAGTCGTGACCCTCTCGGACTAACGCCGGGAACCAGTCACGGGTGGACCTTTCGGTCTCACCGCGATCGAGCCAATCAGCCCCCGCGTGGGATAGGGTTGCTCGCCAAATTCGACCTACCTAAGTACCCACGCGGAGGGTAGACCGGGCGATCGCACCTCGCCGCAGGTCGACTTCGGACACGGGACACTTAAGCGACCCGTTCCGTACTATCAGAATAACCGAGCGGTGTTATCGTCGACCTCGACGGTTCGATTAATTATCGGGCGTACTCAGCCCACTACCAACCCTTTACGTGAAGCAAGATGAGGGTTCAATGGGGGAAAAGACGAAGCGAAGCGGGAGAACAGTTCAACAATAAAGCACATTTATTCGCGGCACACGGGAAGCACACAAATACAATTCCACCAAAAGCACACAAAAAAAGAAAACACAATTCCATTTACACAAAAAGCAAATATAAAAGCGAAAACAATGCAGAGCTAATACCGACTACCGAGCACACGGCAACACTTATACAATTCTACTTCACAGACGGCGCCGACAACACATACCCAAAACCAAGGAAAAGAAATACCCCCAAGAATGAGGCGGGCCTGAGGCCGAGACCGGGTCGCGCCTACCCGTCTGGTGATGAGACGCGGAGCGGCGATGGCGCCCCAACCCCGCGGGCCTCGCGGACAGTGTCTGGCAGGGGGTGGGAAAGGGGGCCCCCTTGGTCGCACTATCTCAGTGCGGGGGGAAACAGGAGGGGGTTGCTGATGCTCGGGGTATAGAGGATCTTTATTATCCCTGGTGTGCGTCTCCACCTCGGCCAGGTCGCGCTGCCGGCCTTCCTCGGGCGTGCAGCTCCCGGCACCGTCGCGAGCACCCCTCGTCTGCCTTCGCCGCTGCCGCCTCTCCGCCTCTGGACTCTCCACCCTGGACTCTTCTTTGGGCTCTCCTCGTTCGACTCTCTTCAGCTTCTCCAGCTACTGCAGGCTTCGGGCTCCAGACTTCCACACTGCTCTGACTGACGAACATGGTCCTTTTATCCCCCGTAGCTTCGCCTTTGACCCCCTCCCTTTGACCTTTCACCTCGCTCCCCATTGGCCCGAGAAAAAGTGGGCGAGACCGCGTTTTGATCCACAAATTTGCATATATCGATCGTTCTGGAGGCGGGGCCAAATCGCCCCTCGCTCACCGATTGGACGGCAAAAAGTGGGCGTGTGTCGTTTTTGATCCGTTTTTGAAGCACAAAATCCGTGATTTTGTACACGCTGTTCAACGTGCGCCCTGCACGAGTCCAACACCGGTACCCACAGCGGGGCAAGAACGGTGGCGATGCTACGGTTGCAAGGTGTGACGTGAAGGTCGTGGCGGTTGTGGTGAAGCGGCGTTGTGGTTGGTGGTTGATGTTGTGGTTGTGGTGGTAATCATGGCGGTTGGTCCAAAATAAAGATAGTAAAAGAAAAACGGCTATCCTGAAGAGTCGCAGCTCGCATAAATGACATGTATTCCCACTAGACAACGGGTTTGGACCTAACTACACATGTACTTACCGAGATACCTCACCTAAGGGACCTGAATGGTGGTTTGCGAATTTGGTAACCACAACAATATATATATATATATATATATGGAAAGACCCACCCACATCTCTCACCTGTGAATGGAGGGAAGAGCCAATCAGCTCTCACCGAATCGTCTTCGCCCAGGTGGCTAGGATTATATAAATGATTGCCCCTTCCCGTGCTCCTCTCGCCAAAGTAGCTCCATAAAGCAACCCAAGAAGATTTACACAAGGTAAGTGCTGTTTTGAACCCTTCCCAGAGTTCCTCAACAACGACAAAGACTGAGGGGAGTGTATAGCATTGGGATTGTCGTGTGTGTACTCTGTGTGAACGTCTTTATAGTTTGAACGTCAGCGTGGCCCCGTCATGTTGGTCTTGGAGCATCCACGTCATCTTGGTCGTACGTCACAGTTTCCGTCCATTTTTTTTCTGTTTGTTTTTTTTAAATGATGATATAATTCAGGCTCATCGGGTGGAGTTTCTATTTACAAAGCACACATACCGTCCGAACATTATTATGACATAATCATTGCACTTTTACATGAATTACAAAGACACGCATATTGGAGTTGGACAATGGACAAATCAATATAGCGTCAATGGGATTTGAACGTGGGAGATCCCAGCACATGTGATATCATGAATATCAGTGGGATTAACTCAAATATATTTTGGTGGACCATGCCCAGCCCGTGTTCATTCTCCATTTCTTACGTTGGGTTACCTGGTATGACAATGACCACATGCCTTAAGGTAACCACACTTGCGTGCTCCCATACATGAGATCGAACCGATGCTCTGCAAATCGATTTGTCGCTCTTTGGGTGTTCTCCAGGATGGACAGGCGCCTTGCGGCTTGGACCCCATGCCAAAAGGGATTAGCGGGTCTCTCCCGCTGGTAAGCGCTCCGGTTCTTGGGCTTACAATGGTTGCACGGAGCGCACTCTCGACCCCGCGTCTCACGCAATATCCCAAACTATCGGATGTCTGTCGTCAATATGAACCGCGCGGCATCGACTGCGTGTCATCGATTGTGCTCCAAGCAAAGGCGCTTTCGACCCTTCTCACGCTGCAGTCTCCATGGCTCATGCGATGTTGGGGGGGGGGGGGTTGTTGGGACTGACGATATTCCCGCAAGTCGTGATTCGTGAGCAATGGGATGCAACATGTCTGTGTGTGTGCTCACTCTTGTACTGTACATGTATGTGCTGGCTCAGGTCAACCCCCGACCAAGTGGAACTGCGACTTCATGGAGCATGCCTTCCCATCTGAGGGCATGCAAAGCCGGCTGTCTTGTCTACAATGATGACGTGCAAGTAAAAAGTAATCATCTCATGATACATTCTTTCGGCTTATCGTTCCACGCAAAGCCTGCTGTTGGCTTAACGGTTAAGGTGGCTGGCTTAAGATCTTGAGTTTGAGCCCCTGTCGCCGTTGAATGAACACCAGGTGGGTGGACTCAGCCTGTCATCCTTCCGAGGTTTGTGAAACGATTACCTGTGTTCTGGTAATAGAGGGCACTGCATCAGCAGCACAGGTGCGCTTTCAGAAATGATGCAGTCAAGCAACTACATTCCCAAGCATGACCACGCAGGTAGTACAGACCCTGGGAATATGATAAATGAAATGTATAAAGTGAGTAAGTGCAATTTATACATAAAGTTGTACGAAGGAAATGGAGACGGTTTCAGTTGAGACTCGTGTGAGGAACAAATCATATGTTTGTGTGTTCAATTCTCCATTTATACCGCTTGGTTACTCGTGTTGGTCATTTCCCACTAGAGGGCCCCATGTGGCCGTTTTGAGTAGTCAGAGAGCAGAGTAGCTTTGCAGGGTCAAGAGGCCAATCCGAGATGAAAGCTACATTGAGGATTACATAATGGCAGCTTCACACGAGGGTGTGAAAAGGCAGTGTGACATGACAAGTACACTACGGACATACAGATATGTAAAGTGCAGGAGGGAGACAAAGACAGGTGCGTTTTCATTAAGAAAGACACTTCAACACATTTTTTTTTTAAAACAAAGTCGAGGCTCGTGGAAAAGCGAGGAAACAGATGGATCAGGACGCAGTGGAACAAAAGGAACAGCAGAAAGAGAGGAGGGAATGAAATGCCAACAGCAGGTCCGAGGAAGAAAGTAGAGGGACACGAACAAACAATGGATGTCGGGAGGAATGAGGGGCAGGGGAGCGAACTCTTAGGAAGATATTTTTTTTTCGAAATATGGGTTGGGGGAGGAGGGCGTTAACGGGGGTAGAAAAGATCATGGTTTTAGATTGGGGTGATCTGAGATGGTGGTGAACGGATGTCTTGAAGACCTGGAGTGATGGATGGGATTGTTGAGGATGTGGGAGTTGATTCCACATGAGGGGGGGAAAAAAAGAGAAGAACAAATGAATGGGGGTGAGCAGTGATCCAGTTTACCAGTTTAAATGAGAACCAGCTTACCGATAACGGGGGCACTGAATCAGTGGCACAGCCGCGCTTCCAGAAATGATATAACCAGCAGCAATTGGCTCCAGGTGATTTTTTTTTTAATCCCTGGTGGAGTTCTTTTCTGTCCTGGGCAATTCTCTAAGCAAATAAAGATTAAGCACATTCCATGGATGGAAGGAGTACTTGGTAGGACCCTGAGTGGAGAAGACTTGCTTCATCCACTCTTCATAGAATTTATTCACATCCTTGCTGGAAGTGCCACTGATGCAGTGCCCCCTGTTTATAGTAAGCTGGTACTCATTTTGCCGACCCTGGAACGATGACCGGCTGAGTCAACCGACCTGGTGGTATTTAACGAGGAGATAGGGGCTCGATCTCAAGAATTGAGGACATTCAAGTTGAGAAAAGAGAGGAGGTTTGGGAGCGTGGGAGAAGGGTGTGAAGAAGGGAAAGAAGTTTTGGAGTAGTTAAGAGTAAGGGGAAAGGGGAGGCGGATACAGAACACATGATTTTGGGTCGGGGGGGGGGTGGGAGGGCGCAGATGTCAAAATTTCGGGCTTATTTGCATGAAAAAAAATTCGTCATCTTTTATATGCACTGTGCAGAACGAGGCTGCCAAGTGGCATCATTGGTTAAAGGTGTGCCTGTGACGATGATGCAGTGCTCCCTGCAGGTTGGATCGGGAATTTCGACAGGGTGCCGGCGATAGCTTGCCTACTTTTTGCAAAGGACATCATGGGATTTTTTTTTTTACGTCCACCAACGTTAACGATGGTGGACGTCAAAGCTGGCAGATGGGACACCCAGTTTGAAGGTCCACACAATCAGAAAATCATGTTTGGTTTAACGAATAGATGTGGCTTCACTCAACACTTAATCGTTCTTCATTTCTTGAATATCTTGAAAGGAAGATTTTTAATGTTTCTTGGTGCCCTTTTTACGCTCGATTGGCTCCGCTGCTCCCATGACGTCATCTCGACCTCAGGTTCATACATGTTCACTCTGACAGCATCTTCTACAAAATGATTTTGACTGTTGTCGTAATCTGGGGACTCTTGATCAGAAAATTCTTCGTCAAATTCATTTTCTCACGAACTTGCACCGTGCACTAATTCTCATTCTCATGGATCTCATGAGATCATGGATCATTCTCTCATTAGATCATGGATCTAATTCTCATGGATCATTCTCTCCATTCTATATGCATTGGAGGGAGATAACATACGTCCACTGAATGAAGTAGCCTGGCCGATGAGGACAGACGCTGTTTATACGTCACAATGAGCAAATAACTATCGTGGCACGTGGCTTTGGACAGTGTGGTTGGACAGCGTGTGCTGACAGAACGCCCCGATCGTTCCATTTTAAATTGCTTTTGATCGGTGAGTGTCCCGTTCAATAAGCTTATTAAACGGGATTGGTGACAAGAGGTATCACCCCGGAGGCGATACACAATATGCCAGCGTCAGTCCACTGGCAAACTTCAGGTGAGCCATTCATCGGATCCCACTTGATACGAGTTGAAACATGAACTTTGTTGGGATTCTAATTGTTGCATTGACAACTATCTGGTCACATGACCTTTATGGTTGTTAACCCAAGGTTCCATATTGCCACCGTATGGTCAATGATCTTGCGTATGATGTTTCCTTCACCACATCGTTCAGTCTACCTGCATGTCAGTTTCAGTCATTTTGGGTTGGTGTTCTTCATACAGTGTCAGTTTATAATCAGCACCATTTTCTACTTTTTTATGTCTTCAACATCGAGGCTCATGGAAGAGCAAGGTGACTGAAGGTATGAACTGGCCGTAGGGCAGTGGGAGCAACTCTGGACACAATACGCAAGGGAATGAATGAACGAACAGGAAAAGAATGGAGAGAAGGAAACACTACACCATTTAAGTAAGAAGGTAGGGTTCGTGAAGACTGAAGATTAATGGGGGAAATAATGATTGTGGGTAAGGATGGGGGATGGCACGAGATGGCTTCCAGTTTGAAGCCCTGGAGAGAACACTGCGATAGCACAGACTCCAGAAGGTGGTTCCATAGGCAGGAGAAGCGAGGAACTAAAGAGTTGAGGTGTTCTATTGGCCTGCATTGGGAAATTTAACCAGAAAGGGGTTACTGGAAGGACAAATGCATCCGGCAGTCAAGCGGGGATGGTCTTAGGGCTGAGAGAACAGAGGGAGCTAAACTAAAGAGGGAGTGAGATGGTAAAAAACCAGGAAGGTCACCAACCAACCTGCTTGCATTGTGAGAGTATCAGATCTTGTGCTTTGACTCGTCATGAGAGATTCCAAAAATGTTGAGAGCTTTAAACCACAGAATCCAGGAGAGACAGATCTGATGCTGGTGTGCCAGGCCATATAGGAGAGCAGTATTCCACTGAGCTACGGACAGAGACCTTTATCGACTGTGAGGAGTTCTAATTTTTCAAGGTATGATGTGGAACGACCAAGTATCCCAGTCTGTGGCTAGCTTTGGAGGCCAGCTTTGCTATAACTGCGGCCAATGCTGCATGGGTGGCCCATTTCACCGCTTGTGAAAATGGTTCTTTGAGCAACTTTTCAGGAATGTAAAATATGGATGTACTCCTAAATCTCAAACTCACAACATTGTCAACTATTTTGGAGACAAGTGCTGGAAGAAAGAACAGTCTGCTTGAAATCTGAACGTTTTGATGAAATTAATTAAAATGTCATCACCAATCCATAATGCACGAATAACTCATCTTTAACTATCGATTGTAATGACATAATAATTTCACCTTTTTCAGTGTTTCTTGTATAAAGCCATTGCAGGTGTTGCATTTAACAAACAAGCAAGTGCCCGAACGGAATTCTAAACGGGGTGGCCATTGAGATGGCAAAAAATGCAAATGGCGTCCTCTGTCATTGAGCCGGCAAGCTCGGAGCAACAGTTCACATTTATTGCCACATCTGATGCAATTTAAATGCTCTAATGGTGGCGAGGTGCCTTTTTTGAATCCGTCTATTCGATATACAGCATGCAGCTTTTTGACGCCTGGGGTCCAAAATCAAAATTTGTGTTGGTGTCACAGCTAGTGACCAATTACAAATTAGTAGTAGGATTATCAACCACAATGGCTCTATTCACATTCTAAAAAGGCCGTTCAAAGATATTTTTTTTATTTTTTTTTTAGAACATGTAAAAATAATAGTTCAATGCTAACATTTTGTGTCATGATATTGTCTAACCTGAGAGAATTATAAAGGAAGTGACATCATGCCGGTCAAAGGATTCTGCGTAAAACCAAGATGGCAGGGCTGTGCCTGCACCTCCCTTTTTTGATTCTTGAAGGAAGCGAAAGTGGTTTGAAGGTTTGTAATTGTCTCCGGGTGATTCATGAAAAAAGGTTTTCTCTTTGTTTTGTTCTGGGACGTCTCGGGATGTTATGTATCCTTTCCATTTTCTTGATGTGGCAATTACAGTATGTTGTACCCTCAGTTAGTTTGAAGTGTAAACAACAACTACTACTGGAGACTTCATAGAACAGATACCCCAAACAGTATTACTTAAATTTTAATAAAATAATGATTTTAGCAATCTTTTTTTTTTTTTTAAATAGTGCTACTAAAGTAGTGCTGAAGCAGTCCTCAAAACCAGCCTTATGCACCACCCCCATTGAATCTTTATTTAAATTGAAATCCTGCAAAAGTGGAGGTTTTTGAAAGTATTATGAAGGGAATTTGTGCACTCCAGTGTTCAAGTATACAATTAAATTTAAATAAAATAACGATTGTAAAAATCGTATAAATAAATTAATTCTGGGTTTTTACTGCCATTTTACCAAGTGTCTATTACACCACCTTATTTGACACGTGACATTAGTTATTTGTGCCTATTGTTTGTGTTCTTTATGACGTCCTTAAAAACTTAGTTTCCGGCTTAGGATGATTTTCTATTCTGTTTGACTGCCAGAATGACAGATTGAGTAAAAAATATTGTCTCACTCCTCTCTGCGCATGTACGGTCAGGACAAATTCTGAGCCAAGGTACGGTAAAATGAAAGACTTATTGGCCTACTCACATTCTGATTCATGTTAAAAAATATAACATTCAATTTTAAAAAGTTGTTCTTCGATCATAAACTGACTATCATAATCTGATAAGACAGACGGATAGACATGAACCAATTGCTTAACCCCGCTTTTCGCTTTGCGTGCACAGGGTTACAGCAAGATTATAGCCAACATTGTCATGTGTATTGTAGAGCAAAGGTAGATTGTTTAGGTCCTTTTGAAGGAGACGTCAAATGAGCTGAGCTTCACAGGAGACTGTGCACAATTTTGTGATGCATGTCTTCCATCAGTTGTGTGCTTAAAACTTCAAATGCAGCAGTGAATTAAAAATGGCTATAAGTTGGTGAGCGATCATGAGCATCTTCTCATGCAACCAACTACCGCTAATCAAGCAACGTTAAACGTGTTGAATAATTAATCTTGGAAATTCACCATGGAGAAAACTTACAATGTCCCATCTTGGGCACCATTCTATCTTGGGCTTGGGTAACCTTCCCTTACAATACGTGTACTCTCAGTTAGATGTCAGTGTTGGAAGTGTGGAAGCAATCATTCATTCTCACTTGAAACTCAATGAGCTCCTGGAGCATTAACACATGGAGGGAAATGATTTATTGAAGAAGATTCTGACATGAAGAGAGCTGGCTCCATCATTTCATGCTGGAGTCGATGCGAGCCAAGATGGTGTGAAGACATTCTTAGTCGACACCAACTTAAAGGTTGAAGGGTCAAGAATCAGCCGGAAAGCTCATGGCAATAGTGTTTTGCAACCTTATCGGTTTCATCCATCAGGAATTTCTTGATCATGGGAAAGCCATCAATGAATTCTTGCACAATGGAGTGAGACAAGTAATACACAGTTGATGGTCAGGAATGTCGTCTGAGATGTGACAACTTTGCATGACCACACTCACACACTAAATGTGACCACTAGTAATCTAACTGAGATTGGTTGTGAAGTGCCAAATCATCCCTTCCCCTTCCCCCTCTCCCCTCCCCCCCCTCACTGACATTATAGACTTCACCTTGTGATTTTCATCTCTTTGGCACACTCATAGAATATCTGGGTGCCACTGAGTTTCCGAATGATGAAGACGTTCGAAGCCTGTGTCCTCAAATGGCTTCACATAAACTCTCCTTCACCTTTTGATTCTCAAGAATATAAATCCACATCAACCTTGAATTACCCTTGTGGATGCATGCTCTGTGGATGTTTTTAAATTGACGCTTTGAATAATTAAACTTGATCATAATTAATTTGCGGTCGGTTTTAGTTTCATATTATCTTTCTTGAATCGGTTATGGTTATGACAAGCTTGCCAGAAATATTACAAATGTTGTCATATTTAATATTTTGCTATTACACAGTATTATCATACCAATGTTAATAGATCATGGTTCTCCATTGATTCAGCTGGATGGGCTTCAGTACTGTAATCTGGTGATTGAGGTTGAAATCCTGACTCCCCCACAACTCCCTTGGAAAGGCAATAACAAACCACCCAATGTATTCCATTACCCAGGAATCTGCTTTGGCAGTCCTACTTCCCTGAATCGATGATACCTGAACCTGTTCTCGAGCATATAACTGGGGAAGTTAATGTTTTATATCAAGTCAAAGATTCACCGTCATCCCTTATACTTTTTACATGGATTACAAAATCATTTATTAACAAGAGAGAAATCAACACAGTGTATGGGATTTGCTTGAAAGATTGGTGCAGAGATAGCGCACTTACCTTTACACTGCCAAGTCTGGGTTATATTCCCGACCCGACTCTGAACTCGGATTGGTGCTTTGGAGTTGGGCAGAGCGTTGTCACAAACCGCATCGTCACTTTGTTGAGGGAGGTTGAGCTGGCGACCCATCTCTCAGCATTGATTGTTCGTCAATGTTAACGATCCCACGTTCTCATGTGACAAAGAGCAGGTGAGTTATCATCCCTGACACCCTGATCAAAATCCAAATTCCTGCCCTGACTTCTTGTGGTGGTTCCGGGGGTCCACCAGAACTGCTAGCCCTCGGGGATAAAGCAGGATGCCAGAGTGGGTCAGGACACAACTTGATGATGATGAAATGGGATTTGAACCCAGGGTCACAGTATTGTGATGAAAGCATTTGAATGGGAACCATCACAGTTGCTCGGTGGTCGTGGTTACAGTACAGTATCACCAGATTGTGTGTTGAGCGAACATTTTCATAAAATGGGAAAACAGTGAATTCAATGAGCAAGCGGTTTGTGATCAAGCACTTCAAAATTTGCATGGCCATCATGTACAGGTTCACGTGACCCAGTGGCCGGCTCGTGACTGCTTTCCAGGCTCAGGTGCTTTGAGGGCCACGGTGGAACCACTGGAGGAACAAAGCGGTCCTGGGAAGCTGCCCGGTGCGCATTAGCATTCCGACAGCATCGGCGGCATCTCCTCAGTGACTACCCGTGATTGACGGTTACATATTACTTGCCCAACAACACACACCCTCTGGCCACAAGTCACCCACACCCTATACACCTCCTATTCTTTGGAAACCTCCTCCCTCCTCTTACCACCCTAGAGCTCCTACAACCTTTAGATCACGCTTTCCATCACTTCTCCCTCTCCTCACCACCTCCCCGAAAAACCTATTGCGTTCCACTGCTTACCTTCGTCCGTGTACTCCCAACTATCTATCTCCTTTACACTCACCACTCTCACCTCCCCTAAAGCTCTAACAGCTCCCCAGGGCTCCACGATGATGGCAGCATTTTGTCCACATAATATGAGGGCGCTTCAAATTTTAACTGGAATTTTGTTTATAAGGAAGCATTTGCATTTATACCACACTTGCATTATTTTTCACAGTTTTCATCACTTAGGACACACCGTTTGGACACTTTTTGGCCTTTCATAATGAGGTTAGTCAACCCACTTGATGTTTGTGTTCTCCATCGAGGGGTCCGCTCTTGCAGCATGTGGTTCATTTGGTGCACTTTAACGTCCAGTTTTAAATGATTTACACCAATCAAATATGGATTTCCTTCACAGGCAACCATCACCGTACTGTTCAGCCAATCACCTGTTAATAAGCAGATTGATGTTTTCACTGACCGCAACATTCCAAATTATTCCCTGTCACACCCTTTGTTATCTCATTTGCCACCATCTTGATTTTCAGCAGGTGCATGAGAGTAGGAAACAGGTGATTATGCATGTTGGTTACCAATAATAAGTACAAAAATTATATTTAACATTATTAATGTACATACATAAATCTGCTCTTGAAAGTCCAGGTAAAATTTGAACTCCCTTTGTGTTGAGTCTTTATCAGCTTCTCAGAGGAAACATTATTACCCCATGCAGCAAAAAGTAGAGTTAAGGAAGTTGTTCACTGTCTGTCTGTCCTGTCTATAGATGTCAGTTTATGATGGAGGAACAACTTAATTTCAATTGAATGTTATATTTTGAACACAAATCGGAACATTAATCGGAAAAGGAACCTGTAGTTGATCAGTACTTTGGCTCTGAATTTGTCCCGATGGCACATGCACAGAGAGGAATGAGATGATTATTTTACTCTGTCTGTCCGGCAGGCAAACAAGATTGAAAATCATTCCAAACAGAAAACTTGCTGTTTTTAACGACGTCATAAAGGACACAAACACCAGGCACAAATAACTCACTGCACCAATGGCAGTAAACTTCCGAATTTTGTTTTTTTCTCCAAACTTTAAAACCTTTATTTTATTTAAATTATCTTCTGCTCCTATTGTGTCAAGTTATGTCCTGATCCGTTCAGTGTCCTCGCTCTTCCACGAACCTAAACTATGATTTCCAGTTGTTTAAATTTTTTTTGTAAACTTGTAACGCTGAAGAACACAAATCGCCTTTTTAGCACTTTCAAAACCCTTCCGTTTCGCAGTACTTGGACAAAATATTACGTCATCTCAACCTATCAAATTTGCCACTTGCAGACCCTGCCCATGTCCTTGTTTCTCAAGACTGCATGTGTTCGATGAATTATGTAAGGTGTTCTCGGACTTGTTGGGAAGGTTTTCGATGAAATCCATAAACGGGGGGGGGGTGATGTTGCTCTGTCGCCGGCACCCTCTAGTTTCTATTGTGGCTTTATCAATATCTCATGAGTACAAACTGCTTGATTTTGCTTTGAATTACTTTTGCACCAATTGGGGCATTCCATGTCAAGTGTACACACCCTCCTGACACTAATACCTCATTTTCTCCCCAAATGTTGGTCATTTATTCACTTGGGTGAAAAAACTCAAAATACCAACTTTTAGACCTGTGGGCCCGTCGGGGCCCATTTTAGGGGCCCCCCTAATTTGGGTGCCCCCGGCTGCCCCACAATCTTCCAGTGGCCATATCACAGGTTGTAGTGGTCCGATTTGGCTGATATTGGTATCAAAATGCTCATAAAAGCGAGATCTTTCGAATCACGTAAAGTAAAATCACTCAAACAGTAATTGAAAAAGTTATAGTTTGGGGTGCCCTTTGACCTTGGGCCCCCACACCCCAGCCAAACCGATGGTCCCGATTTTTTTTTTGTGTGAGAATACCCCTTCATATACTCCAACACCTCAGCATAAATCAAAATGGGATCTCAATGGGTTCAATTGTGATGGTGGTTTTATTGTTCGGGGACTCGGGTGCTGGACACACAATACGACACAATAGATAGCACAATATTTGAACACAAGATTTCCAATTCACTATGTCAGTATATTGTACATAAATTTTCCACATGCACATGCAGGAACTGGAAGCGATACTAGTACGAGAAAGAGTTTTTCCTAGCATATTATAGTCAAGATTTTTTGCCAACCAATGTTTTATTTGACAGCTGTGTTTCTTTTTTACTGATTGTGTAGGTTCTATCTGTAGCAGTTTTTGGTTCTACGGAAAGAAGTATATCAGGAATGTCTAAAATGCAGTGATCTTCAATGTCAGGAAAAAAGAAACTATTTGCGGGCCCGTTTGGAAGAAGACGATTCACTTTAACTTCATGAGTGTACTGAAAGGCTTCCATGATGCAGGCAAGCCACCATTTTCCATCATAGTGCACTGTGACATAACCTGAGAGTTTCCCGTTAAAAGTTGGTGTAGATTTTGAAATAGCTGACTCGATACGGTGTTCCTCGCTTAGGCTGAATTTGCGTACTTGAAGAGCAGTTTCAGAAATAGGGATGAAAGCATGAAGTTTTTGAGTTCCAGCTATGGTTTTGGCCGTTTGTAACCTTTCTTCCAGATTTTGTTCTTCCTCGTCGTACGCCTTTTGGATCCCGTAGCCGAACTTCATTTCATTCAAACCATTTTCAGCAAAGACGAAAAGATCTTTTGGAGAAATAATTTCACTGTCGTAAGGTCTACGCAGGCTCTCACGTGTTGCTTCTCGTTTGACTGTACCTCCCACGCCATCTGAAGGGCCCTTGCCATGACTTGTGGCAAAAAATGCCATTCTGCGTCAATACCACAATCTGATTTGTGACGACATAGGTTTATGAAGGCTTTGCAATTCTTATATTGGCCAGCGCAACCGTCTGAGAAATAGTAAAGTTTCTTTACATTTCCAAAGCTATATTTGAAGTGTTCAATGAGCATTCTTTGGAAGAGGTGGACTGAGACAACGTCATGAGTATTGCATTGTGATATAATCGTGAATGAATCGTGGTTTAATTTGCCATTGTCTGATTTGAAATAGTAAACCCAGGGGTGAATTGTCGCTTGAGAGCAGTTCCAATGGAATCCTTGGGCCGCGTCCTGTACGACAAACTATTAGTTCTCTGAGAAGTCTCCAATAATGACAAATTCTCCTTCACTGATTTCGTCTTTCTTATTTTTCAGAAACTGAGATTGCGCCTTGGCAATGAAGTCGTGTCTCACTAATTTTACCGTGCGTTCACAGAATTGATTAATGAATTCTTCCAAAGGCAGGACCATGGAGCTCAGTTCAGATCTGTTGGTGGATGTCCACCATTTAAACTGAATTTCATCAATATCCTCGAGTTCATAAGCACTCAGTATCTCGGTTTTGAAGTCTTAATTGATGGGCAACTTTCACAAGTTCTGAAATAACATGCCGGTTATGCTGGGTTACAAACTATGCATGCTATCACATGATGATAGCTCGGAAGTTCGGCTATCTGTGGCATTTTGGAACCAAACATCATGAGTTTCACATTTTGATGTATCGTACATACACATACACTGTGTGTACCACCTGAACCGGCCAGGACACACTCTGAGGGACGGGGAATGGCGAACTTCGCGAATCCAACTTTCAAGCCACGGTTCTTCTCTTTGAATTTCTGAAACAGTTCCTTGAGATTGTTTAGTACCAGGTGCTTTTGAATTCTGTCTTTTCCATGTTCATTCCTGACCACCACACAGTCCTTTTTTCCCCGGCATTATTCGGCTGACTTCATCACTTCGGTAAAATTCGGTTACAGCGGATTTCACTTCATCAGGTAATATTTTACCCTGTTTGGGATTTGGAGACGATAGCATACCATTTTCTTTCTCTAATTTTTTTTGGCTTGCACAGCCATTCTTTGGGAGCAACTGAATTCACTCATCATCCCTCTGATGCTCATATTCCTAGCAAATATTGTCAGGATACGTATTTTCTCTGAACGGCTCGAAACAACGTATTTTTCTTTCAGGCATTTGATCACCTCTGGCATGCAGTTTTCATCAAATTTTGACGCTGTATTTTGTGTTTTCTCCGCAGTGCTTGGTCCAGCAACGAGTTCTAATTTCTTTCGCACAGAATCTTCCACTTTACTTTGCTTTTCAGGAACGTACCCTGGGTTCCTTTCCGCCTTTCGTTTGTCGAATGGGCTTTCACCTATCATCGATAACGACTGGTTTAATAGGTCAACTTCGGCTTCTCACTCAAAAACCTCCTCGTCCTCATCTGTCGAAATAGATTCTGCAATGCCTTCGATAGTACCTTCTGATGATAATTTCGAACTGGTCTAAGATGATTCTTCAATATGCTCTGGTGACAACTGAGAAAGTTTTTTTCTGCACAAAGTACAAAGTCTGTCATCTTTTTTCACCTTTGAAGAAAATTTCATCAACATATCATTTGACACATTGTGAAGATCCTTTCGTTGTTTCGTTTTATGGCAGCTGAACGGATCGCAACAGTATTTTCGGAACTCCTTCTGATCTTCAGTTGCCATGCTTACTGCAAAATATGCAAAAAGTATGATTTTCTCATTTTTAACTTAATTCAATGATGGTTATACAAAAAATGTACACTTAAAAATCAATAGACACAATGAGCAGAATAATTTTTTGCAAATGATGCTATATATATATATATATATATATATATATATATATATATATATATATATATATATATATATATATATATATATATATATATATATATATATATATATATATATATATATATATATATATAATAGTCCAGAGATGATGATTGTCAATTTCAGACATAAAGTCGCCTGCCAGCAGGTGACGTCATTGGAACGAGTACGGCAAACGTCACCCAATGTCGAATCAAGAATTAGTGATATGTGGACCCCGAACAATAAAACCATCATCACACTTGAACCCATTGAGATCCCACTTTAATTTATGCTAAGGTGTTGGAGTTTATGAAGGGGTATTCTCACACAAAAAAATCAGGACCATCGATTTGGCTGGGGGGTGGGGGCCCAAGGTCAAAGTCAAAGTGGATGTTTTGTGTTCTTGTGAAGATGTCTTTCCACAAATTCTTCCTGACTTGCCTACGGGCAGTATACAGATTATATTTACTCGTTCTAATACTGGAACTCAATCCATCATCAATATTCGCACATTGCACTTCAGTTCTCTGAGGCGTCAATCACTGAGCAAGCATCCAGGTCGTTCACCGGCTCCCTAGAAACTCTCCCCTCCAACAATCTTGCAAGGCTGAACTACAGCTTTGACGGTAGTTGAAGTTCCACGAGCATTTCAACCAGAACAGTCATGTAAAAAATTGGTTGTTCCAATGGGCCTATCATTATGTAAGTCGTGGTAGTCCTGGCTCATCGGCTTTGGTCTCTATAAACTCACATTGCACAAGGAATACTGGTTGCAATACCGAAGGTAGTGTTGGAATAACTTGATTGAGAGTCCATGATAATGACTTTTCACACTAATCCATGTTAGCATCTTCAGGTATATATTTTTTTTTATATGGTCTCAATGTTTTGCTGTCTTTTCAACCTCATACTTTCAAATGACTGCAAACTCTCTCTTTAAACTTTTTTTGCAATGCTAGATTAACTGAATCACTCTCCCTCTCTTTCTTCCAGTTCCATGGTTTTTGCCTTGAGCTTTTCTTTTTCTATACATCTGGCTTCCAAGATTAGATTTCTGGCCTTAAGTCTTTCATTATCCACACATCTCTCACAATAAAACACCCGCTCTCCCTTTGGCCTTTTCTCCTTCTACACACTTCACTTGCTCTGCCTCTTTATTCTTTTTGGCACCCTTTAAATGCTGCCTATTTGCTATTATCTCTTCACCGCACATGTTGTACATGCTAAACTATACAGGCCTGGCTTACAGCCTGTTAGAGAAGGACGTGGGATTAATTATGACTAGTTAACAGTATATAAACAAAGAGAATCGAATAAGACATGAAGTTAAAGCATGTTACTCATCCAACGGGCAGGAATATAAATGTCTGTTGTTTGCCTCATTGTAAAATCAGGATATGATATGCCTAAAGGGATGCCTTTATATGAAAATGTAAAATCAGGACATGGTGTACCCAAGGGATACCCTTGCATGAAAAAGTAAAATCAGGATATGGTGTACCAAAAGTATGCCTTTATGTGAAAAATAGTAAACCAGGGCATGGGATACGTAAATCAGGTTGACAAGATGGCCTGGAGGTTCACACACTTGCCTCTAAGCTGTTGGGCCTGGGTTCAAATCTTGGCCCAGCTATAAACTGTGATCCTGGTGTTTCACAGGCATGGTAAGGCACCAATGTGTATATTGACTTGGGATTAACTTTTATATGGGTGTCTCATTTGCTGGAATTAGTTGGTGGATGTCAAAGATCCCATGGTGTCCTCCGTAAATAGCAGGCAAGCTATCACCAGCACTCTGGCCAAATTCCAAATTTCGGCCCTCACTGCTGCTGGGAAGGCAATGACAAACTACCCAGCATAACCTTTGCCAATCAACTGCTTCGGCAGAACCGACACTCTGCAATAGAGTATGGGACATCAGAATCAGAATTAGAACACCGAAATCATACCTTGAGATTTAAATGTAAATCGGTGTGTAGTATACCTAAAGGATGCCTTTATATGAAAATGTCAGATCACGGTCTGGTATACCCAAGGATGGGATGCTTTTAGATAAAATGTCAAATCACAGTATGGTATTACCTAAATCGTGCCTTGGATGTTAAGCTGGAGGACTCATCTGCGAGCACAGCATTGGTGGATGTTTAAGATCCCATGGTGTCTTTCACAAAGAGTAAGTGATTTGTCGCTGGCACCCTCAACAATCCACATATTCCTGCCTGGACTGATTGCTGTGAAGAAATGGCAAACCACCCTGCATAACCATTACCAACAGACAGCTCCGACAGCACCAACATTCTATAAAAAGTATGGTACATTGATGATGATGATGATTAAACAAGTATGGCACATGGATGATGATGATGATTATTGTTATTATAAAAGTATGGCACATGGATGATATTGATGATGATGGAAATTATGGTACATTGATGATGATAGAAAGATTATAGGACATTATTATAGATTATATTTTTATAAATTATAGTACATTGATGATGATGTTGGAGATTATGGTGCATTGATGATGGTGCATTGTTGATGAGGATGGAAATTATGGCATGGTGGTGATGATGATGATGGGAGTTATGGTACATCGATGATGGTGAAGGAAATTATGGTAATGGTTATGATGATGATGATGATGATGGAAAGTATGGTACATTGATGATGATGGAAATTATGGTACATTGATGATGATGATCATAGAAAGTATGCTGCATTGGTGATAATGATGATAAAGAATATGCTACATCTATCTATAATTCCAGCAGTGTTTGTGCGTGCGTGTGTGTGTGTGTGTGTGTGTGTGTGTGTGTGTGTGTGTGTGTGTGTGTGTGTGTGTGTGTGTGTGTGTGTGTGTGTGTGTGTGTGTGTCTCTATGACCGCTGTTTCTCGACATCCACTGGTCCGATCTAATTGAAACTGCCAGGTATATTGCTGGGGACCTGAATATGTGCCTTTTCAAGGTTTGATATTAATCGGACAAGTGGTTCCCAAGTTATGGCCATTTATTTACCAAACCAATGACAGTACACGTTGCTGCGTTGGCGTGGCCGATGGAGAAAGGGCGCCATTTAGTAACCAATGACAGGACACGTTGCTGTGTAGGCGTGGCCGTTGGGGAAGAGATCCTCAGCCGCATTCCCCATTACGGGGTACAATGTACGGACTTCCGGTTCCGGATAGTGATGACTTTCTGTATTCAAATAATTTCTCGATTTCTTATGCGCATTTATAGATAAACACAATGCCCCAATCCAGTCGTCGTTTACGAGAGCGAAGGAACGGCCTGTGTGGTTGTTTGAAATTTGTTTTGTTTTTTTGCATGTACGGGCACGCACTAGTTGGTGAGAATGATGATAAAGAATGTGCTACATTGGTGATAATGATGATAAAGAATGTGCCACATTGATGATAATGATGATAAAGAATGTGCTACATTGGTGATAATGATGATAAAGAATGTGCTACATTGGTGATAATGATGATAAAGAATGTGCGACATTGGTGATAATGATGATAAAGAATGTGCTGTATTGGTGATAATGATGATAAAGAATGCGCCACATTGGTGATAATGATAAAGAATGTGCTACATTGGTGATAATGATAAAGAATACGTGACATTGGTGATAATGATAAAGAATACACTACATTGGTTTTAATAATGATAAAGAATACGTTACATTGGTGATAATAACGATAAAGAATACGTTACATTGGTGATAATAATGATAAAGAATACGTTACATTGGTGATAATAATGATAAAGAATACGCTACATTGGTGATAATAATGATAAAGAATACGCTACATTGGTGATAATAATGATAAAGAATATGTTACATTGGTGATAACGATAAATAATTCGCTGCATTGGTGATAATGTTGAGCCTCTTTACAATTTTAATCAAAATATCAACATTATTTTTCTTATCCAAATGCAAAATATCTTTGGGCTCGAATTTACTGATCTATTCTCACGGCATTGTCATTTTCAGTGAACAGTAAAATTTCCAATTTGCCTCGATTACACATATCATAATATAATGGGAGTAAGCCTGCAACTTCTAACACACTTTTCTCCGAACATATTCTGTTAATTCTTCCGAAATCTTCACATTATGTGTTCCATGTATTTACGCAGGTGATAGTGGATTCAAAAAATCGAATATAGATAGAATATTCAAAGAGCGAATCGATGACGTCACAATCAGCAGCATTTGGCGGCAAACTGACGGCCGGGCCCCAGACGACGTGCTTTACTTAACTAAGTTCATGAGTTCAGGACATTCGTTCAACGCAGCATTTACGACTTTTATCTTACCATGTTGTTAATCTGTTGATGAGGCAATATAGAAATGATGAATATGTCAAATCGTTCGTGTTACTCATCCAGCACGATGGGTCAAGGCCAACAATCTAAAGCGACCGGTCTCAAACGCAACCAATATGAACTGAGCTGTTGAATGCGACGCAAAACATCCAAAGAAACTACCATAACCGAGTATTGTGATCCGTCCTGTTCCCCATACCCATCGTAGATGGGTATCTGCTAATACAATATTTAAAAAAGGTTTTAAATTCCTTATTTAGTTTTTATTAAGCAATCAATATTTATATTAATTAATGATTGCACATACTTTTTAAATGGCTTTCATACAAATTAAACAACTTCTTCATTCTAAATTCTTCGTTCACATGCAGCAAATGACTGTGGGGTAGCATCATTGGCTGATGGGTTCCCTCTGCTGGTTAAGGCAGGAATCTGGAATTTGTTAATGGTGCCAGTGATAGCTCGCCTGCTTTTTGCGACACTGTGGGATCTTTAACATCCACCAACTAATGCTGGCAGATGGGATTCCCAGTTACTGTCCATCTGAGGGACGACACACACATTGATCGCCCTGCTTGTGAAACACTCGGGTGACAGTTTATAGCTGGGTCAGAATTCAAACCCAGGGCATGCAGCATCGAGGTGAGTGTGTGTACCTCCAGGCCATCTTGCCAGCCCTAATGCAACAACAAATCTTCGGTTTACTCTGTACTGTGACTCGTGTGAGAGGTAAGACGGTCTTTCTTTAACTCAATATTCAGACCATTTTGATGCAGATTGCTGATTAAGTTTATTTAAGAATTTACAAGAAAAAATACTCCGCTGTAAATTCTGGGCAAGGGCTTATATATTTGGGTTCATTTGCTATCATTTATTATTATTCTCTGTTACAAGAGGTCTTAAACTGAGGTTGGTGGGATAGCTTTCCAGTGAAAGGATGTTAAGCTGGGTTCCCTACCTGCCAGCACTGGTCGTTGCTGGAAGTTAAACATTCCATGGTATTTTTTTCGCAATAAGTGCGTGAGATATCGCTACCCCCCTATACAACTTCTAAATTTCTGTCCCCTTCAGTTGCATGCCAGGCATGGCCAGCTGGTTCATGAAAGACAGGCAAAATACAATCCCTGGCCAACCCCACAAGAGGGTGTGAATAATTGGGGTTGTTAAGGAGGTGGTGGTAGTTGGCATTGTAGTAGTAGTAGTAGTAGTAGTAGTAGTAGTAGTAGTAGTAGTAGGCCTTAATTATATTGCGATTTTTAAAGGCAAATGTAGCAAATTTGATTGCATTCACCGAGTAGAAATATACTTTTTTATTAACAGCAAGAGGCATGTTATAAAACTTCATTTGTCCATTGTGTCATGACGTCCGTATCCCTGAACTCCTGTACAGGTAGTCTTCATGTGCCTTAGTCAATGAGCAAAGAAAATTTCTTTCTTTGATGAAGTTTTGTTACTCCAGAGAATGTTTTGACGATGATTGCTTTCATTCTCATTATTCCACTCTTGAGTGAAGCATTACTGTCATGCGTTGACATATACGGAGATCCCTGCACCAAAACAGCTTTGCCAACACTACGAGCTCCGAGAAAGTCATTGATTTTTTTTTTTTTACCATGTGGTGAATTTTGCAAAACAGTATCTTATTTTGATGATTAACTATCTAACCTTGTGCTGCATACGCTCTTAGGTTGGTGGTCAACTGGTATCCTTTAATGTGCCATTGGGTCCTTCTTAGTTGGTCGTTTCTACAGGTCCATTGATTGTTTTTTGTTGTCTGCGTTGTACACTTGCCTGATGCTTTCACTGCTGGTTATAGAAACGAAAGTTTATTGTTTTTTTACACATGGATGAACCAAAAAAAAAAAATCATTTCATCTCCCTTCCGAAGCTCAGCACTCATCGTCTCATGACAGCCACAATATAAGCATAAATCAGGGAGTCTGCATGAGGTTCCCATCTGAGCATGCAACTCTATGATGGTTGAAATCCTATATACTCTGTTGATTTGTCCATTGCTTGGATCATTGTCCTGCACGATCTACTGTATACATGTATGTCTATCGGTGTTCCTGCATGTTAACAGACCTGAAGGCTGAAACAGATTGTGAAAATAAATGGTGTTTATTAAAAACACAATGATAAATTATAATATGTATTGATTACACAACTTGTATGTCTATCTTTATTTACAGCACAAACCAATCCCTTGAACACAGCAACTGACAAGAGACTTAACAAAACGAACATAAATCGCTCGCAAGAGTTGAACATCCTGCACCATGAGAGTTTTCTTGGAGATTGTCTTCATGTTCCCAAATGGTTGGGTCCAAGATGAAAGATTTTTTTTCTGCACTGTCTAAGGATCATGAGAGAGCTTGTACATAAATCTCATGCAGGCTAGAGACAAGAATTATGCCTACTTTTAAATGCAGGAATACTATACATTGTCAAGGCTCGTGTCCGCCTGCATTGGCAGGCAGTTCGAACGAGTGGTTTCATCACGTAAAGGCTGCCAAAGGTTGTGCTAACCACCGTGGGAAGCAAAGTGAAACTGACGTTTTGGGCATTAGCTCTTTATCCGAGAAAGAGGGGAAGAATTTTTTTTTTAAGGATTTAGTGAATGGCTTCCACTTTTCAATGAATTGTTGCAATGACTTGAGTGTACTGGACACATCGATATGGTATGTATATATATATATATATATATATATATATATATATATATATATATATATATATATATATATATATATATATATATATATATATATATATCTACACATATTTATGACATTTGAGCCTGAGATACCAATATCACGATCCGTGGGCTTAGATTGGAACTTCATGAACGACAACTCATATTAGAACCACAATATTGTTCTGTCATGACCATGGCAACAGAATGAACAGGATTTGCATAAATGTAATTACATGTGATTCATATATGATGTATACCAGATGATCACCATATTTTTCAGAAGCTTCGCATCCACATCAAAACCACGGGCTCTCAGCGTAATGACAGCCTGCTTGGTGGTTGCGCTCGGGTTCGAGTGGGTTCAGCTCCACAGTTGACGGTGGGCGCCTGCCTATATGGCACGTTCGATGCAAATTGCAATTTGTATCGCAGGCATTTCCAACCACTGGCTGTGTTGTGTGCAAGAAGCGATTTTAACATTGCGCTCTCGGGCCTTGTCACCCTGTTTGGTGAATCTCATCCCATCTCCTTGTCCCCCATCGTCCTCCCAATTTTCTGGCTCTGGCCGGGATTTAACCCACACCCCGTCGTCTCTGTCCTCACTAATCCCACCCCCACATCACCCCAGTCCTCCTGCCCATTCCCCGCAACCCCCTTGACGCTGATTTTCCCTCCCTTGGCCGCTTGCTTCAGGAGATGGAGACAGATGGGGAACTGATGGCTGGTAATCAGCCTCCAATCTGGCCGTGAATAGAGATGAGGTCATTACAGGAGGCAGGTCTGTTTCTGGCCCAATCAGGCGTTTGAATAGTGTCTGATTTCACGCCGGTAACACAGCACGTGTGCAGCCAACAACGACTTTCCCCAGCACCTCTTGGCAATTCCAGGCCTCAAACAATCTACACACGCTTGGTGTTGCCATTCAACACTGGATGTCTTTCAATCCCTGCACTCACTGAATCATCTCGCTCATTCACTCATCACCGATGAGTTATTCACAAAATCATTCACTCACTCCTTTCCTCACTTGTTCACTAAATCACTCATTCACCTTTCTGATATTCACTAAGTTGTTCCCACACTTGTTTACTAAACCATTCACTCACCTACTTCACTTATTCACTAAATCGTTAATTCACTCATCTGGTCCTCAATCATTCACTCATGCATTCACACACACCTATCTATTTACTTTTGTAGCCATTCAATGATTCACTTATTCACTAAATCATTCACTCACCTACCTACTCACCGATGCACCCACCCACCCACTCATATTCATGTCTACCACTCATTGATTCCTTTTTGTTTTCAAAACCTAGGCTCCTGAAAGTGCAAGGTGACAAGATAGAAGGATAACACATTGACTGACAGAGGATCATGGAGAAACAGCTGGACACAAACAAGAAAAGTGGATGAATGGACCGAAGAAGAGGAGAGTAAAGAGAAAGAATAACCTGCAGGTCAGAGGGGTGGGTGTGGGAAAGGTTTAAGGAGGTAGAAAATCGACTCTTTTATTACCCCTTCATTTTGGTGCACTCATTCATTCACCTCGCTTATTCCTGATTTACTGATTCATTCACCACATTGCCACACTTATTCACAACTTGTTCAATCGCGGACCCAAATCACTCACCGAAGTTACTGAAGGAGTAGGTCGGGATGGGGGCAATAAGTCACCATTGTAAGATGTAAACAATTCCAAACTAGGAGGGTACTTGAGAGAGTTCATACCTCCGCCATGCAATGCCTGATCAAGGATAACATATCAGGCCCAAGGAATTATTGAAACATCATGCTGTACATTGTTTTAGCCCCATTTGTCAATGGTGAAGAATCACTTTAACTATTCTATTAGTCAAATCCGGATTCAGAACTTCACCAAAATCGAATCAGTTTGTCCTTGTCACACACTCAACCTGCCCACCAAATTCTATCCAAATCCGTCCACAACTTTTTGAGATATGCTGCACACAAACAGAAAGACAGGAGTGAAAACATAACTTCCTTCCACCTTTGCTGACGGAGGTAACAAGATGAGCCGAAAAGGCCATGTGCAGTATTACTCAAGTCATAGGGGTTCTGCAAAGCATAGTAACCCAGAAGGGCACTCTGGAGAACACATACCTCCGCCACATAATGCCTGATCCACGAGAACATATCGGGCCCAATACGTTTTTGAAATATCGTGCTATATATAGTTTTTGGCCCCATCTCTCAATGATGAAGATTCACATGAAAAATTCTAGTAGTCAGATCCAGATCCAGATCTTCACCAAAATCTAATCAGTTTGTCCTTGTCGCTCACGCAACGTGTCCACCAAATTTCATCCGAATCGGTCCACAACCTTTTGAGATATCCTGCACACAAACAGACAAACAGACAAACAGGGGTGAAAACATAACTCCCTCCACCTTCAGTGGCAGAGGTAAATATGCAGTTTGTGCATCCGTGCTGCGACAGGGAAGATAATTGTTTATTTTGTTTCACAGTTTGACGACTTTGTCACAAGGTGTGAAATGAAGGGAATCGTACATGATATTGTACATCGAAATGATTACCTCCGCCACCGAAGGTGAAGGAGGTTATGTGTTCACCCCTCTCTGTCTGTCTGTCTGCACGATATCTCAAAAAGTTGTGGTTGGATTCGGACAAATTGATTAAATTTTGGTGAAGATCCGAATCCGGATCCAGATCCGATAATTTTAACGTGATTCTTCACCATTGAGAGATGGGGCCAAAATAGATGGATAGCAAGATGTTTCAAAAATGTGTTTGGCCCGATATGTTCTTGTGGATCAGGCATTAATTACGTGGTGGACATATGCACTCCACTGAGTGCCCTTTCAGTTTAAAATTGTTTCAATGTACAATGAAGCTTCGCCATTAGTCATTGGCAGAAAAATATACTAATTATGTTTTAATCGTGTTATCAGAATTGTGTTCCTCACATGCAGGCATTATATGAGGTGATTACATTATGTAATGTTATTCACTGAAGGTATAATGATCACCACTGAACATATATAATAATGCAGCTTTTATGAGCATTTTTATGGAATGAAAACGGATAGATTTAATAATGCGATTCATTTTGTTCACTACACTTTTATAACAACCATATCAGTCCATAAAATAAACTGTTATTACAATAAACAAACCACAATTTAAAAACCACCTCTATACTCTATCCGAACCACTTTTTGTTAAGGATTTATGATGAGCCCACCCCCTCCTAACCTGCTACTTATGCTTTATACTTCCCCCCTCTCCCGTTCCTGACTCCCATCTCGTCCCTCCTCCCAACAACCTTTTCCATTTTCCTTGATTCTTCATACCTTCCCTTCTTTCCCTTTTCTCTCCAAATCTCATCCCGTCTCAACTTTGTTTCAATTTTATAAATCCTCAATTTAATCTCATCCACCATATGTATTATGTAGATTTGTTTGATTAATGATCAACCTACTTCAGGTTTTCTTTCATATATATATATATATATGTAATACATTGATAATTTCTTTTTTATACCCCATTTTACCGGACCACTCCAGAATAACCATGAGTAATATTATGTGCCAGGGGGGTTGTGGAGGAGAGGGGACCATGAAAAATGACTTTTCATTTCCAAAAGAGCAGAAAACAACTGTGAGCTAAGAGTTGTGCCAGGGTCAACATTCAAGAGGGTCTGCAGCCCCTAAAATTTAATGTGAAAATATTTAAATTCACCTTTCCTGCAGAAGTCCCAATTAGAATCATTAGAAAAGGAAACAAATGAATTATCTGCAACTACATTTGCCGATCAAAAGATATTCTACTATCGTGCAGCTAGAGTACCATTAC
>NC_140964.1:89556291-89566291 GCF_056783735.1 Eptatretus burgeri | reverse complement strand
CGGTGACCGAGAGGGAAAAATTTAATGTGGAGACCAAAACGTGTGAGACGAGACATGAGGTGGCGACAAAGGAAATAAAAATAGTGGAGACAAGGGAGGTAAAGGGTGAAGAGGTGACCGAGTTGGCAGAGACACGGGAGATGGGAACGATAGAGGGATGACTACACGATGAAGATGGGGTTAGAGACGAGCACACACACACAGAGGTAGTGGAGGATAATGGGGGTGAGCTCGCAGAACGTGTTGGGACCCGGTGCGAGCAGTTGGATAGCCTCCTTCGGGAACGGAGGGAGACGCTGTGCCCCCTTGAGGCGAATCACGACCAGGTGGGTTCGGTCGTGCTTTGCGAGGTTGAGGGTCGGGTGCTGTGGACAGGTGCACGGAGAGCTTGGGGGGTATAGAGGCCCCGGAACCCCTTGTGGGGACACAAGTCCCCAGTGTGGTTGTCCCTGTGTGTGTGGTGAAAGGTGTGAGTGCGCCCCCGTGTGTGGAAGCGATCCCGTGTGTGAGTGGTGTGGTGGCAAGTGTGCTGAAGGGCGTGCTTCCCAGCACGCCGTGTGTGAAAGGGGCACCGCAGGTGGAAGAGACCACGTGCGCGCAGGAAACGGCACGCGTGTGTGAGTGAGGCACGGTGTGTGGATGAGGTACCGCGGGTGAGTGCCCCCGCGTGTGGGAGTGGTATGGTGTGTGCAAGGGAAACGGCACGAGTGAGTGAACGGCCGAGTGTGAGGGAGACAGCGTGTGTAAGGTCGCTGTGGGTAAGGGAGATGACGGTGGGCATGCGTGAGCATGCAGCCGCGTCTCCCGGTGTGAATGTGATGGAGTGGTGTGTGTGTCGTTCCACGCAGGTGTGCGTGGGTTGAATGGCGACGACAACGGCGACAGAGGGACAAAAGCCGGGTAGCGGCCATAGTCGCAATGGGAACCGTGCCGGGTTCACCCAGCAGCGAGCGCGAGGTCCGTGCTGTGCAACACACGAGGCCGCCACGTGCTCGGCTGCGGGAATGAAGCCCGGTCCAGAAACGCCAGCGGTCGATTTGCCGATCCCGCGGACGGACAAAGGTAAGGCAGGATTTCGGATTTGGACCGGACAAGTTCTCCACGCGGGCGTATGTGTTCAGCTCCAACGGGCAGAGCACATGTGTTCGCGTGGGGAACCCCTCGAGACGTGAGACTTGTGTTTTTTTTATGCGCCGGGTGACGTCATGGTTGCGTGTGTGTGTGTGTGTGTGTGTGTGTGTGTGTGTGTGTGTGTGTGTGTGTGTGTGTGTGTGTGTGTGTGTGTGTGTGTGTGTGGTTGGAATCCGGCAGGAGGGTGAATCCCTGCCGGATGGTACCGTCCAAGAGGGACGAGGGACGCGAACAGCTGCCATGACGTCACGCCACAGGTGTGCGGCTGTGAATTGCCGTGCTCGTGCGCAGCTGTGAATTGCCGCGCTGGTGCTGCGCGATGAAAAAAAAAAAAAAAAAGCAAGCCTCGTTTTCGGGTGAACAGGATTCCTGGGCAAGGGGTGGATGATCCCCTTGGCCTGGGCACAGGATGGAACTAGTTCGGGGGAAGGGTTAGCTTAGTTGGACCGGCTCCATGGGGCAGGGGTAAGTCCTCATGGGGCCCGTGGAATGGATTAGGTAGAGGGATTGTTAGTTGAGATTTAGGTTGGGGAATGGATTTTTGATGATTTGGAGACAGAGACAGACTTGTGAGTGTGTAGTGGGGACGTAGATTAGCTACGTAGTGTTAAATGGATCGTGCTACTAGTTTAAGGGACGACGTGGGAGCACGAGGTAGTTAGGGGAGGTAGTTAGAAGGATGGCAGAGTTCAGCGGTGTGTGTTGAAGGGTTGTGAGGTGAGTACATGTACATCTGCTTGGTGAGTGAGTGAGGCCAGCGGGTCTGTGTGAATGGAGCGAATGTGGAATGCATGGTGTGATGAGTGATTGGGGGGAGGCGTGACTCCCGCCCAAGGGACCCTGGGGTCAGTGTAGACTGAGTTAGGGGGTTAGTCAAATTGACAAAATGGAGGTCGTTTTGCTGTTGGTGGGAAAGTAGGCTCGACACCTGTTTGGAGGGGTGCAGGAGCCCTGTTGACGGGCTGGGAGCGTGACTGCGAAAGGTGAGTATCGCTGAGTGGGTACCCCAAGCACCAGGCTAGTCGGCCGTAGTAGGCCAAGGGCCCATGGGGGGCCGGGATAGCATCGTGGGCACGGGTGCGCCCGCATGGTGCGGGGGCCCGGGGCACCATTAGCCGCGTGGGCAGTGTTGTGGGCACGGGTGACCCTCGGAAAGGCGCCCAGGAAGCCAGCCTGCCACCTGAGCGTTTCAGGGGAGTCGCCAGAGAGGGCACTCCCCATTGTTTAGGGAGCTGGTAGGCTCGGAGGCAGTGTGGTGCCCGAGGGTGTCATAGCTGGAGATTCGGCAGAGGGTAGTGCCTGCCAATGGCAGCCACGCGTCCCAGCCATGAGACCGTGTGAAGGCACGGAAAGAAAATTTGGGGGGCGAGGCCCGAAATTGTGAGGACACCAACACAGGCGACGGGAATCTGGGTTTTCAGAACCAATAGCTTAAGCAAGAGGCGCTTGTTGAAAGCCCCGGGGTAGTTTAACAGTTAAATGGTTCGGGTCGATTAGGAGATGTACCCCTCCGCACCATCCATCCCTTCGCTCTCGTTGTGGGCCGCTGGACCCACTTTGGGTTAAGAGCGCTGAAGTCTGGGGAGGCCATCCTGAGGCTTCGTTGGGCCTCGACACATGACGCTAGCCCTCCCTCATTCCCCTCCGGGAAGGGAACGTAGGGGTTGGGAGTAGGCTAGGGGATGATAGGTAAGCCGAACAAGGACAGTAAAGGGGGTTAGGGGATGATTCATAGTGGGGAAGTAAAAATAAAAACAACAAAAAAATAAGTTGGGGCTAAATTGGGTTTTACAAATTAAGGGAGTGGATATGGACAGTCACAGGCAAAGGCGATAGGTTGAGAGGGAGACCGTAGGGTAGGTCTGAACCCGCCTTCCGAGTGGCCAGCACCACCGCACTCCCTCCACCAACCTCCACTGACAGGCAAAGGCTGGCCAGCTTCATCTGCTGGCTGTTTTGCTTCAAGGCCTGTGCCGGCCAACTTCATCGGCTGGCTGTGTTTTGCTTCAAGGCCTGTGCCAGCAAGATCATCTGCAGGCTGTGTTTGCCTGCTCACCTTTGCCATGCCATGCCCACTGCCCACATCGTCACCAGCCCTGTTCAATTTTGCTTTGCCCCCCCCCCCCCTGTTCATTTCCATGCGCGCCGGGATCATCGTAAAAGCAACAGTTTGCAAGCTGCAAGCAAGAACTGCCCTGTTGGCAGCTACAACACGGGCCTGCAGTGGCGGCCCGTGCACCGTGTTTGTTTCCATTCATCCATCCATCCATCCGTTGTGCTCATTGCGTGTGCCACTTGAGCTGGCACGGAGACTGCATTTGCGCAGCCCATGCGCCATTGTTCGCTGCGCCCATTTTAAAAGGGGGAGGCCTTGGACTGCGTGTGAGCAGCCGGCCACGTTCCCTGCCACCTGCATTGCTTGAGCCAGAGACTGCATGCGAGAAGCCTGGCTCCCTGCTAACTGCTTTCTTTTTGCAGAGTCCATTGATCCTGGGCCATGGTTTTGTGTAAAATTTGTAAGTTAAGGTTAAGATGTACTGTACATATGAGTGCGCCCCCGGCATGTCTGTCTAGCGCCGGCAATTTTATTTAAGTCGTCTGTGTGAGTGGGTTTGTTTAGTTAGTAACTCAGCCCTCAGGTTATTTATTTTGGGGACACGAATACCACGAATATCGCACTCAGGGATCCGAAGGTAAAACGTACTAGGGGAGAACTTCACATGATGGCACACGAGAATTTGACGACTCGGGACGAGTCTGTAAAAAGGGGAGGGGGTGGTGTTGTGGTTGTGGAAATTCGCAAACCACCATTCAGGTCCCGTAGGTGAGATATCTCTGTAAGTGCATGTGTAGTTAGCCCAAACCCATTGTACAGAGGGAATTTATGTGATCCATCCGGGCTGTGATGCTTTGAGTTAGCCATTTTTTCTGTTCTATCTTTTATTTCAAACAAACAGCATCTCAACAACCACGCCATCCCCACCACAGCGCCAACCACACTACAACCACGCCACCTCCACCATCAACGCTACCACATCTTCGCCACTCGCCATTCAGCAGGCCCTGCGCGGTTACGATCTCCGGGCACAAACAAAAACCAACCACTATGCTCGGGGGTCTTCCCGCCTGTTTTTCCCGTCGAGGTCCTCCGCGCTCGGTGTGGAGGAGGGGCGATGCAGGGGTCAAAGGTGAGAAAGGGTGGGGGCCTCTTTTGGGGGAATAATTCCCTGGCTCCACGCCAAGACTGACTCCCCCCGGCCCCCGCACGGCGCAGGGTGGAGGGAAAGCGAGAGGTCACGCCCCCCTTCGAGAGGCTTCTCCAAGAAGCTCGAAGGGAGGCAGGGCCGAAAACGGGGTGGAGCGAAGGGCGGAGCCCCACGCTACAAAAGGCAAACAGGACGGACCTTGAGAGTAGTTGGGTTGGTTGGTCAAGAAGTGGTTGGTCAAGAGGTCGTTGGTTGTTGAGTTGGTTGGTCGAGAGTTGGAGTGAGTGGTTAGTCGAGGGTTGGTCTTGATGGTCGTCTTCTGGCTCGAATCGCGAGCTTGTGGTTCCTGCCTTGCTTCGTTGACCCGTGCGCGAGCGCGGAAAACAGCGCCGAACCCCGTCCGTTTCCACAAAACCCCGTCCGTACCGTCGAGTGGCCAACACGTGCAGGCGCGAGGCACGCAGGAGAGGACTCGCCTACCACGCTCGGGCACGGAGTCGCGGCCAGGCGGGACCCCGTCGACGGACGTTGGAGAGGGACTCGACTCGCTCAGGGAAGTCGCGACTTCCATTTCTTTTAGGTTCTGTGTCAACGTGTGTGTGGCGCCAGTCTGGTGAGGTAAAACTGTTAAGTGTTGCTCTGTGTTGGTCTTATTCGGTAGTATCTCTGCATCATTGTTTCTTTTGTTACATTTGCTTTTTGTGCATAATTGTTTTAATTGCTATATGTGTGCTCTCCGTGTGTCGTGTAAATAAAGTGCTTGCATGTTGAATTTTTCCCCGTTTCGCTGCATCCTTTCCTTCGTTTGAATCTCCATCTTGCTTCACGTAAAGGGTTGGTAGTGGGCTTAATACGCCCGATAATTAATAGGAACCGTCAAATCCTACGATAACCCCGCTCGGTTATCCCGATAGTACGAAACGGATCGCTTAAGCGGCCCGTGTCTGGAGTCGACCTGCAGCGAGGTGTGATCGCCCGGTCTACCAGCCGCGTGGGTACTTAGGTAGGTCGAGTTTGGCGAACAACCCTATCCCACGCGGGTGACCGATTGGCACGATTGTGGTGAGTCCGAAAGGCCCACCCGTGACTGGCTCCCGGCGTTAGTCCGAGAGGGTCACGACAGAATTGTCCGTCCGGTGGGCGACGTGCCGCGATTCGAGTCACGTGGCCGTTCGCACGCCAGCGGGCGCGAATTCGCAACAATATATATATATATATATATATATATATATATATATATATATATATATATATATATATATATATATATATATATATATATATATATATATATATATATATATATATATATATATATATATATATATATATATAGCCATTTGACTTGAGCCAGTTGGTGGGAATACCAGGAAGCATGCAAAACCGAATGGATGTGAATACGCAAACAATGAATGCGAATCCGCAAGCACAGAGGAGTGAGATGCAAGCAATGAAGGGGGAAATTCAAAGCATGGGAATGAAATTACAAAACCAACAGAGGAGTGATATGCAAACGCTGAAGGAGGGTCAGGAGGAAATTAAGGCGGAGCTGGCAAAGGTGAAGGGTGAAATGCAAAGCATGAATCGGAAATTGGCGAATGAGATCAGTGCTGTACGTGGAGAAATGACCGAGTCGAGGGGGAGTGTGGGCTGTTCGGACCGCGATGACGACAGGCAAGGTCGAGGTAACAAGTGACGCCACGATAATTGAGGGAGAAACCTGTAAACTCGGACAGGGGATGACGGAAATAATAAAAGACGCAGGAATTGGAAGAGGTGGATGAATTGTACGAAATTAAAGAGGAGCGCACACACATAGAACTGGTAGGGGACATTGGGGTTGAGCTTGTGGAATGTATTAGGACCCAATGCCAGGGTCGGATTAACCTCCCACAGGAACAAGGGGAGACGATATGCTCCCTCGAGGTAGACCGTAATGAGGTGAGTCCGGTAAGACCGTATGAGGTGAAGCCGTTGCGTGATGCGAAAGGGTACATGCCGAGCTTGGGGGGGGGAGGGGATAGAAACCCCGGGATCTTTTGGGCTAACGCGAGCCCCCAGCGTGATTGCGTCAGAGCATGAGTGGAGTGCAAATTTATGACGTGGTATGTGTGAGTGCCCGTGTGGAAATGGCACACGGACCGAACCAGACGGGAGACGTGGGTCGTGTAACGGACGGAGTTATTTCGGAAACCGCGCCGGCTCCACGGGACGCTGCGTGCGAGATCCGTTCCGTATTTGGCAAACCGCCCAACCGTGGATGATTGCATTATGGAAAGCCGGCGTGAAAATGTTCCGCGCTTGGTACAAGACGGGGTCACGGACGGCTAAAATGGAGGCGAATTGGGTCGAGTGAATTTGAAAAGCATGAATCCCCATGTGAGCACGTGTACGGAGGCCGACGTGGTGCGCGCCGCGAGTGGAATTCGCGGGACGCGCGGAACGAGCCCCGATGGCGACACCGCCAGGCCCGTGGGCATGGCAAGCCACGCAGAGCGGTCCGTGTGCGAGTGACGTCATCGGCAGGGATCGCGCAGCACGAAGGCTGGGTGAGTAGCGCACGGTGGCTCACATGGGGGATGGCCTGAAAGCGAGGGTGTGGTGCGATTTACGGGGCGACGTTAAGGCCTCATGTAGCGCCCAAACGGAAGGGACGAGCGAATTGTAAACCGCCGCTCTGGCGACGCAAAGATGGCCGAGCCTTGCTACAAGTACACGATGCCCCGGCCAGGATGTGGCAAACATTCTCGTCGGGGGCAAAGGAGAACTCGTTAGGGGAAGGGTTTAGCGTTCGATAGACCAGCCTCATGGGGGCATGAGCAGGAGCAGGACTTAGAATGGATTGGAGACATGGACAGACATGGAACGTGTAGTGGGGACGTAGATTAGCTTTGTGATAGAATTAAATGGAACGTGCATTTGAGTAAGGGATGACGGGGAGCACAAATTAGTTAGGGGAAGGGAGTTAGCGTCAGTGTTGGTGTGAATTGAAAAGAGAAAATATACGGTGAGTGAATGTGGGTCCTGTCTGCAGCCCTGATCCCTGCCTCGGACTCTGCTCTACTCGACCCGGGCTCCTCCGCAGACACGGTCTCCACGCGTGCGGACGTGGACCGAGCCGCACGACCATTGACAGGTGCTGCACCACGGAGCATCCCTTCCCTCCAACGTTCAGGTACCCGAAAGAACTGCGACCTCAGATCACCTCCTCACCTCCCTTTCTGGCTGCAGGGGTCCTTTGCCATACATCTGGGTTTATTTTCGTCTGAGTGTGTGGCGCCGTCTTTAAGTAGAATTGCATAAGTGTTTTTATTTGATCATTATAAATCTAGCCTGTATTCTCGCAGTAAGTCTGCTCTGTGTCCTTCTGTAAGTTTATTGTGAATAAATTATTGTAGAAATGTTCCCAGTTCGTTCTCATCTTTTCCTTCATTGGTCCAGCATGGTTCGGATCTGAGTTTTAGCCGGGTCTTTATTTACGATATTCTGTTCATTCTAGCTGGTACGTCCTTGGTAGTTCCACTCGGCTGCATCCGATCCGGAAAGGTGGTTTATAGTTGGTAGTTGGTGGAGTGATCCAGATCGGGCAAGGCGTACCGAGGGCGTGCTTCCCTGGTAGACGACACCGCGTGGTTAATTAGGTAAATTGGTTCTCGACAAAAAGACCCTACGCTACGCGGTGGAGGTATTGGCGTCCACGGTCAGTTAAGCGACCCACCGCCTTACGGAATTATCCATGGGTGATGGCCTACAATTCTGGGGAGTCTGCTGGGAGACGACGTAACTTCCCCCACCTAGCGGTCGCTCTCACCACCAGTTCCCGGCCCGCAACAATATATATATATATATATATATATATATATATATATATATATGCATATATATGTATGTATATATATGTATATATATGTATATATATATGCATATATATATATATATATATATGCATATATATACATACATATATATATATGCATATATATATACATACATATATATATATATATATATGCATATATATATATATATATATATGTATGTATATATATATGCATATATATATATGTATGTATATATATGCATATATATGTATATATATATATATATATATGCATATATATATATATGTATATATATATATATATATATGCATATATATATATATGTATATATATATATATATGTATATATATATATATATATATATGCATATATATATATATGTATATATATATATATATATATATATATATGCATATATATATATGCATATATATGCATATATGTATATATATATATGCATATATATGCATATATGTATATATATATATGCATATATATGCATATATATATATATATATATGCATATATATATATGCATATATATATATGCATATATGTATATATATATATGCATATATATATATGCATATATATATATATATATATATATATATATATATATATATATATATATATATATATATATATATACAGTCATGCGCCACTTAACGACGGGGTTACGTTATGAGAAACGCGTCGTTATGCAACATCGTCGTTGTGCAAACATCTTTTTTTTTTCGTTTCCGTTTTCAAACATCGTACTTTCACAAAACTACACACCTCGGCTATATGGTGTAGCCTATTGCTCCTCGGATACAAACCTGTACAGCATGTTACTGTACTGAATACTGTTGGCAATTGTAACACGTATCCAAGAGAGACGGAAGATCCGTTAGTTTTACCTTTGTGCTGTTCATGACGGCTATCGGTGTTGTTAGCAGAAGCTTACAATCTCCTCTCGCATTGATTATAGAAAGATGAATAAATAGCGTTTGGATTTTATAAATACGTAATCATTGCATCGATGTTATAATTTATAAATGAAGAAACGAGCTCCTGTCAATTGTGATATATATTTTCGGAACAGTGCGATTGTTTTAACAACATGAAAAGCTTCACCAAAAAGAAATTTGTTTTAATTTCGACTGTAACAACGATTTATTCGCGGAATTCTTCAATGTAAAGGTAATTTACTTGCTCGAAGTTAAACGTGCAAACATTGGTTCAGTTTGAAAGCCGATTTCCTTGAATCCCGATTTAGCACGACTCTGATTTTTTCGCGATGACATTTTATGGACCTCAACGATCTGGTCAGACACCCGCTTCTTGCTCGCTTCTCTCACCCTTTGCTTTTTCCTCTCTCCTTTCGCTTTTCTCTCCTCACGCTTTTCTCTTCAGACTTTTTCTCTTCAGAACATACCTCTCGCTCATTTTTATATCCCTGGGCCATCTCCACGGGGTGCCGTCCGCCCCAAGCTCACCACGCCCCACTGGGGCTCGGTTACCATGACGACCCATACGCTCTCAAAAAAAGCGGGTGTCGGAGCTCATGAAAGATTGCTGCTGATGAAGAATGGGGGCGGGCTTCAGAGCTCGTGAAAGAATGTTGCTGAGGAAAAATGAGGGCGGGCTTCAGAGCTCGTGAAATAATGTTGCTGAGGAAAAATGAGGGTGGGCTTCAGAGCTCGTGAAAGAAATGTGTGTGAACCTGTCTGTCATAAAGAAAAAAACCTTTCCTATAAGAGAGGGGATCTCCTTTACCCTTTTCAACGCATCACATTTAAGAAACCATTAGACATGGGGATGGGGCTAATCTGAAT
>NC_140964.1:89528791-89551291 GCF_056783735.1 Eptatretus burgeri | reverse complement strand
TATATATATATATATATATATATAGTCTATATATATATATATATATATATATATATATATATATAGTCTATATATATATATATATAGTCTATATATATATATATATATATTGTCTATATATATATATATATATATATTGTCTATATATATATATATATATATATATATATTGTCTATATATATATATATATATATATATATATATATTGTCTATATATATATATATATATATATATATATATATATATATATATATATATTGTCTATATATATATATATATTGTCTATATATATATATATATATGTCTATATATATATATATATATATATTGTCTATATATATATATTGTCTATATATATATATGTCTATATATATATATATATATATATATATATATATATATATACATATACATACATACATATATATACACACAGAAAAAAATATATATATATATGTATATATGGATCTGGACATATTTATACATAGATTTATTAAATATTGTTTTTTCTTTCTTAAATGTTGGGTTTTTAAAATAAAATATTGGAATTTTAAAATATTAAATAGTGAGATATTTTAATATTAAATATTGAGATGAAAAAAAATGTAATATTGGGGTTTTAAAAAATTAAATCTTGTAGTTTTTAAAATTAAATATTGGTATTGGGGGGGTTTTAAAATTTAATATTGTGGTTTAAAAAATTAAATATTGGAGTTATTGAAAATTAAATATTGGGGTTTTTTAAATTAAATTTTGGTGTTTCACATTAAATATAGGACTTCAAAAAAATTAAATATTGGGGTGTTTTTTAAATTAAATATTCTGGTTTTTAAAATGAAATATTTGCGTTTTACATTAAATATAGGATTTTTAAAATTAAATTTTGGGGTGTTTTTTAAAATTAAATGTTGGATTTTTCAAATTAAATATTGAGATTTAAAAAATTAATATCGGGGTTTTAAAAAAATGTAATATTGGGGTTTTTAAAATAAAATATTGGGAGTTTTTAAAATTAAATTTTGGTGTTTTACATTATATATACGATTTCAAAAAAATTAAATATTGGGGTCTTAAAAATTTTATATGGGGTGTTTTTTAAATTAAATATTCTGGGTTTGTAAAATTAAATATTGGCATTTTACATTAAATATAGGATTTTTTAAAAAAATTAAATTTTGGGTTGTTTCTTTAAATTAAATTTTGGGTTTTTAAAAATTAAAGATTGCGTTTTTTTTTTTAATGAAATGTTGTGTTTTTAAAATTTAATATTGGTGTTTTTTTGTTTATTAAATGTTGGGGTTTTCACTGATAAAAACGATGATTTTTTTTTTACTCCACAGTATTGATTTATCAAGGATTGATACCTGGAATAGTTTATTATCTCGTGAATGTTATTTAAACTTTTGCTAATGGTTGTACAATTTGGCAAAAGTGTCCAATCATCTCGCATGCATAAAATGATATTGTGTCTTTCAAGAAGAAACTTTCAGGACCGAATCAATGACCTCTGACTACCTGATGAAGAAAGACGTTTAAGAACCACCCTCGCCGTCCTGTCTCCAGACCGTGCTATTGAACCCCACTCCAGCAAGTACACTCGTAGCAGATGAGGCCACGCAGCTATTAATTACGCTGATTGGAAGACTCGTGGCTATTAATTACCTTGAATGGCGGCTTAATGTTATTAATTACACTGATTGAAATCATACGGCCATTCATTACACTGGAGAGAGTCGGAAGGAGAAAGAAGAACGCACGAAAATAATTCGAGTGAGTGGGAGGGATAACTTGCTGAAAAATAGCATCTTGCATTGATACAGATCCAGCGTACCAGCACGGCTAATACCATCTGTCTCACCCGTTTGATATGTCGTGTGTTACAAACATGCAATTTGATTATCAGACACGAATCTCTTTTGATCTCAGCAGATGCTAGTTTCAATTTGGTTCGAAGTTTCACAATGTTTGCAGCCAGTGCCATCTGTGGACCATGCTGCGTTGGCCCAATAGTGCACGTTAGAGTAGCTATTTGGACCATGCGCTGCACTGACAGCACGGATCATAGGTCTGACTGACCACGTGGACCACGTGCTGCCAAACTGACTGCAGGGACCATGTGCAGCCATACTGACTGCAGGGACCACATTCCGCTGTACTGCCTGCAGGGACCACATGCCGCTGTACTGCCTGCAGGCACCATGTGCCGACGTACTGACTACAGGGACCACGTGCCGCTGTACTGACTGCAAGCACCATGTGCCTCTGGACTGACTGCAGGCACCACATGCCGCCATACTGACTGCAGGGACCATGCGCCACTGTACTGACTGCAGGCACCACATGCCACTGTACTAACTGCAGGGACCACGTGCCACTGTACTGACTGCAGGGACCATGCGCTATCAGAATGACTGCACAGACCACATTGGATTGGCTCCATGGCCTAGGCTAGAATAACTCCATAGACCATGCTGGACTGATTCTGTTATCTGACTCTAATTACACGAGACTGACTCCTTGACATGTGTCGGATTGACTACATGGACTGGGTTCGTTAAACTCCACTCACCATATACTGGATTGCCTGCATGGATTACGTTTGATTGAATCACTATACCAAGCTGTATTGACTTCGTCGACAAAACTGAATCGACTATTTTCCAACTTTGATGAAAAACAGGATGGAAAATTGATCAAAACACCATCCCCTGTCCATTTATTTTTGCTGCTCCATTGGTGTTCTGAAAATCTACTCTTTGCTGGCATTATGATACAACTCCCTCTACAAATATGACGACTATGAATACTATTAAAACTACTTTTTTATCAGCTCCAATTATTCTCACCTTGTGTGGTCAGCCAGGGACCGTTTTTGTCCCAAGTCTTTCACGTACTATCTGGCTAGGCCTGACATTCGACTTGAGGTGACTTGGGAAGGAATTTGTAATTCGTCCAGGATGCTTGTGAACTCACCAGCCTACTCTTCTTGAAAGACATCGTGGAATCTTCATGTCCACCAACGAATTCTGTACTGATAGACGGGTCCTCTGGATTAACGTTTTGGCCGAGGGATGGCGCAATACATTGATGTATCGCACTCCATGTAATCCACCAGGGTGGCAATTTCTATCTGGGCCAAGATTTGAACCCACGCTAGACAGTGCATATCTCAAGGCTGCCCTGCCAGCCTTGCTGGTAATATGATACATGTGTCTATTATTTGGTGCTTATGCTTTTTATAAAATGTTCTCACTCTATCGATTGTGATCTGTGTGCGACACAAATTCCACACCCCATTGGAAGTGCTGATGTCTCATACTGGAGGCGTTTCAAGCTGACACCTTCCTCGCGAAGCTGGCAGGAAAAAATGCCAATTGATGGAAGGAGAATTGATGTGTCAGAGGATTAAATACGCACATTTGCGCAATGGTTGCATTTACGTTCACTGTCACAAACCTTCAAGTGGTCGAAACGAAGTGATGGATGAACCTGAGGTGTACAAACGCAAGACATTATTTGAAGAAATGGTCGACAGCCATCAAGAACGAGAAGCAAGTGTGTAAATACAAAGGGAGAGAAAGAAAGATGTCGTAGGCAAGAGACAATGATGCACTGGGTGAATGAAGGAGAAAGAAAGACAGGAAACGATATGCTTACATCCAAAAAGACTGAGAAAGATATTTAAAGAAAGACTCCAATGCCAGATTATTTAGAGTTGGAGATGTAAATAAACGTGTCCCGGGCCACCGTCTGTCTGAAAGTCGCATTGAAAGTACCAAAGCTTAAAATCAACAGTCAGTCCTTGGCATCCAGTTTGTCTTATCAATGTCTCAAGGATAGACAATAACATTGATGATAAACAAATGATGCACATGCTCTTTCACTTTCAATCGCTCATCCTTATTAACGAGGTAGCTTTTACTATAGGTACATAGACACCACCATTGCTTTGTACGCAATGATATTGGTTGAATACTCATGCAGTAATCCAGAAATATGAAAGGCATTGACAAACAAGGTTTTGAGCTCATGGGGGAGAAAGAGAGAAAGAGAAAGAGGCAGACATACAGGTAGTGAAGGGGCAAGAGAAAGAGAGAGAGAGAGAGAGAGAGAGGGAGAGATGGAGGCGAAGGAAGGAAGATGCTAACACGAGCTGACATGGACGAAATGAGATCTGGAGGCCCGCAGTGCCCGGGTCAGGCCAGGCGGCGTCTCCAGAGCTGTCGTCGCCATGCGTGGTAAGTGATGCTTGATTAGAATTTAGATTGGTGTCTCGGGCAAGGGTGGAGGGAGGTGATGGAAGTATTGGGGGTGGGGGCGGGGATGGTCGAAAGGATCATCAGTCCCCTCCTCCAGCCGAGTTTTGAGATGTGCCAGATCGGTGTCTCCTATGTTTGGATAAATTTTGGTTCAAGAATCGGTTTCCCCTCACACTAAATAACCTGGAAGTGTCCTCATTGTGCCATGCATGTCACATGTGAAATTCTCCATTTCTTCATCACCTATTGGATTGAAATATACATTTTCAGCTTGAAGCTCGTTCAATCCTCATGCAGAAAATCTTTTTTGAACATGTAAAAGACCACGGTGGTCCCAGCTTAGTGGATAACGATTTTCACCTTAGGCCATCACTAATATTGGTTGCCCTTTGTATCCGAAGCAGGTGCTGAATTTGTTTATCGTGCCGAAGCTGTTGCCCAGACTGGTACCACACTTGAAATGGCAAGCAGCGTAACCTGATGTTAAGGGATACCCGAGAAGACAAGACCATTTGCTATTCGCAGTCCAGGCAGAAATTTGTAATTTATTCATGGTACCGGTGATAACACGCCTATAAGACACCAACGGATATTTAACATCCAACAATGACCAGTGCCGTTACATGTGGCCTCCAACTCAATGTCCTTCCGATGAACTGCGACATTGATCCCTCATCCTGCATTGGATACACGAGGGTGGCAGTTTATAGCTAGATCGAGATTCAACCTCAGACAAGACAGCTCAGAAGCAAATGCTCACACCTCTAAGCTATCCTACCCCCAAGCCACCAATAAAGTCATCATTAAACGCTTGAAAAATTAGCTACCAGTGCCCCTTTTAATAAAGGTATCAAGTGCAGGTAGAACCAATCGACTGAAGGTGAAAGGTCAAAATACATCTTTGATGCAGAAATAATGTAATGAAATGAGTGCTTATAAAAATGCATATTCCTGGTGGATGTATAATAAGACGTTGAATCATGATGCATTTTGTCGAAAGTGATTAGTTTATACTGCGGTAATCTTATACACCTTCGTGTTGCTTCTTAAAACGTACGCTGTTTGTGAGTTTGAACAAATTGTGAGGGAAACATTACTTCTTGATGGACATCCCGCATTGAATATACTTTGCCTAGATTCATTAAATGAACATTTAAATCAAAGCAACAACAGCAGTGACGACGACATCAACACGAACACCACGAACAACAGAATCTCTCGTTTTCATTCCCCACTGAAGTCTGTTGGCCTTTGAAAATCTTAGCCTGATTAATGGTCTAATTTCAGCTGACCTTTCTCTGATTTCCCACAACCTTGTTTGCAGACAATTGTTTATTTCCACCCTGGAAAAGAGAAAAACCATCTTCACGCCGCACAAATATTTATTGCTGTAATTTTCTGCTTTGACAAATCCGTGAAATGTGGCCTGACCCCGTCCCTGTAACGGGTGAAAAACATCACGTGTTAGTAAGAATAGATATTAACTTTTGTTTGCTACTGTACACAGCGTCCAAAACGACCACCATCAAATTGCATTCTTACATAATGATGCTTAATTTCTTCTGTAATCAGTTAAGTTTTTGCATTCATCTGTAAATATAAAAATGCATGACTTTCCTGTGATGTCCTACCGTGAACATCTATACTCAAATATTTTATCGCATACATACCTCCACTGTTGTGGAATCACGATGTTTGGAAAAAAAAAAAATTCAATCTTTTTCCAACAACTGTGTGCCTTTTGTTCTTGCCGTACAGATCCGAACCAACAACAAACACAACTTGTCTGCCATACTCCTCCCTGCCTGTTGTCCACACAAGCACATCATCACAATCACAATAATTAAAAGAAGCATGAAGTCCTCTGCTGTGCAAAGCTCGAGGAGCTTGTGCTGTTAACTCAAACAATGCATACAAGAGTGGAGTTGGACTTGGACTGTATTCTTGTAATCATATTGTATTCAATATTCATTAATTTGATGATCTTGTCATCATCTCTACCATTACTTTCCCATTCAGTACATCATACAATAGCTTCCTTCGTTTATAAGATAGAACCTTGTCGGCAGGCAGCGACTTTCTACCCTCGGAGTCTGTTATCACACCGGCAAGTTCACGGTGGCACAACTGTGGCCCGACCGCAACAAATGATACGAATAAGCAAGGTACGGACAACCCGTCTCTGCCATTTAGAATGCTATTGTGACATAAGTGCACCATTCTGCTAATGGAGCAAACACACAGATTGGTCATTGCGACTCTGGTCATTGTTCTGATCCACCACACATTGTTCTGGCTTTGATAAGAAGCTTTGCTTCACTTTCATGGTGTCTAAATTCAATTTCTGAGAGCATTTCTATCCAGTTCAGTAGGTTTTCATGCAGTCGAGGAGAAGCGAATCGTCGTCATAATCTATATTAAATTGGCTTTAGCCATTTTGGAGATCAATAAATTGACCTGGGCATTATTGTTTCAGGGATAGTAAAAATTCGGTAAAATATTTCTCCCACAATAACAGCGAAAACCACTCCATGCCAGTGAAACTTTCTTTTAACTACACTGTATTTTTGAAACGTGCTGGTTAAAGGGCATGCATGCAGGTAATTTCGAGTCTTTGCTTATGTTTATGGAATATCATGGGTATGTATACTGTTAAACCATGTATTATGAATTCAGTTTGATAGCACAAGTAATGAAGCAGCATTTTTCTCGCGATTATAAATGACTTCTGGTGCAATCATCACTCATCTTGTAAGTGGAAGTGACATGGATCTGACTAAACTCATCGGCTTTAGCAGCCACTTGCATACATGTGCGCTCTTGGTGCTGGCATATCTGGTTATGAGATCTGCAATCATAAAATGTGTCTCGGGTGATGAAATTGCCAGTCGATGTTGTAAGTTTTTGTAACTTCTACCTTTCACTCCAGACCATGCTGACTGGCTGCTTCCCCTCCCTTGCTTCGAGCAGGAATAACTATGAATGGGCTGTAGCAAAACAATGTGATGAGCAGATGCTATTTTATTGCCTTTTTCTTCATCAAAAACTTAATCTTCACTGAATGTTTATCGTTTGCTCTCACCTTCCAAGCACTGCATATTCGAACAGTGTTTCTGGCCCAATGCCATTCTCAGAAAACCTCGTTAAGCACGTTTTTATACAAGGGTCTATCTAGGTTCAGGGACAAGCTAAATGACAAAGGCAGACTGTTTACAGACGACTACTACCACTACTATTACTACTACTAAAGGGGAGCGGTTGGGATGGACATGCACATCGAGGAATAACAAAACAAATCGGCCGAGCAATGGCCTGGAAAGGAACAATGGGAAAGATTCAGCACACACAGAAGAATGAGGGATTAAAGTGCACAGAAGAAATCATGGACATGCATGGATGAGCACACGGGCTAACAATTGGAGTGCAATTGAAATACTGAAGTGGGGAGGAGGAGATGATTCCTCAATCAGTGGAATAAGGGGACAAGTCAATGCAGGTGGACAACGTGCCCTCGACTTTGGAAGGAAGAGCAGGCAAGAGTTTCTTGAGGAACACGGGCAACCTGGGGTGGTTATGAGAGAGCATGAGGAACAAGGCCAGATGTAAGTTTGTATGAAATAGAGAGCCCACCAACAAGTTGCTGCCAGTGGGAGAGTGACTGTCCCTTGGAATCTTCGCTTGCTGTGAGATCCCAACAATGCGGTAGGTCTTATTTTTGACCATCAGAAGAAGAGCAAGGTGGGAAGCAGGAGCACAAGCCCAGAGCAGGGAACCATCCTCTATTGAGAATGAAGGCATTATAGACAATGATGAGCTTGGTGTGGCTTTTGAGCACCTTAACCCTACAGAGAACACCTGGGCAGAAATTGGCCTTTGATGCCAGTTTGAGATATTATCCTGTGATGAAATGTTGTGCTAGATATTGAGGACAAGGCATTCCAAGGATTGTACTTCTTCTAAGGGCTGTCCAGATAAGTGGATTGGATAATTTGATGGCTGATCCTTGTGGAGAAAGTGAGAGTGTGTGACTTAATGGCATTGAATGTCATGTTCCAAGTTGCTGATCAGCAGCTTATCTTGTCTCGATCTGATGATAGGGATTTAGCTGTGTCCAGCCTTTAAGAAGAGTGATGTACCATCCACCATTGTGTGGAGTCATAAGGAAAATGGTAAAGTTGGTTTTTAAAAGAATCAGGTATATCATTGATCTTATTCTCCTTCTCTTCCCTTTATAAAATGTGAGGTCCAATTGTACTAATCTTCTGCCCTTCCTTGACCACATATTCATCCACTTCCCTCTGTCCTCAGGCAACTCTCTCCACTCTCCAACCACCCCCACCTCATTGAAATAGCTCCTCACACAATCTCCCTTTCTCAGTCACGGTCTTCGTCTCTTTCTCATACTTTGCCCCTCAAATGATCTGCTCTGTTTGCCATTCTGTCTTCCTCCATCCGCATCATGTGACCAGCCAACTTCAGACAGCTGTTTTTTTTAGTTTTTTTTTTTTTAACCAAACTCCCAATCAAGTTTATTTGCACACCAATGTCCTCAAGTAATTCATCCTCCTTCTATCCACACTCTTCACTGTTGTGTTGGATTAAAGTGATTGTGGCTCTGGGGGCATCATGTTTGAGCTGCCCTGAGGACAGCGCTCTCGGAAAGACACGGGCGATCGGAATAAAGGCTCGGGAGCATGAACCCGTGTGGAATTTTGGATGTGGTGATTGTACCAGTTCACGTACAATACATTTGGTGATGAGGATGGATGGCTTACAGTTTCCAACTCACCTCCCTTCTTGGCTTCTCTGGGGGACCCGCCTCTTCCATGGCCTCTGGCTTGCAGCTTTTCGAACCTATTTGGAAGCTACGAGCCGAGACGGTAAGGATGTCGTAGACACTCATAAGCGAGCGATCGTGATTCACTGCTTGGGCACCAAGGACCAGCGTGTGTTCACTCAGCTAACAGCCGATACTTACACATTCAGAAATGTGGTGAGTGCATGTCAGAGCTACTTTGGGCAGAAAAAGAGAACTATGGTTGAACGGTATAAATTCCATCAGCGCTACCAGGGAAATGCTGAACCTGTCCAACAATATGTTGCTTCGCTTTCTGAATTGGCTGTTACCTGTAATTTTGGGATTTTAACAGATGAGCTCATCAGAGATCAGCTCATAGAAAAGACTTTCATTCCTCGTGTTCGGGAATGGTTGCAAATGGAGGATGATCGACTCACTTGAGAGAAGGCTACAGCCCTGGTTATCCAGATAGAATTGGCCATGATGGATTCTAAGCTGATTCATACATCTCCAGCAACCTCAACACCAGGAATGCAACAGGCACCATGGTTGCAGACAGCTCATATACAAGGGCTTCAAACCAACCAACAACCGCAGTTCCATCCACGCCCTGCCCACGTACCTCAAACAAAGCCATGTCAAGCTTGTGGTCAACAACATGGCATCAAAGCACAATGTCCTGCACGTGGAAAACAATGCAGTGCTTGCTTTAAAATGAACCATTTTGCACAAGTATGCAGGTCATCAAAGAAGTGGACATCATCCATTCATCAGGTTGATGAACCAAGTGCTTCTAATGTTGAAAGACAACACATGGTGTACACCATCGTAGACAAAATGCCTTTCCGTCCTCAGCAAGGGGGCAACTTCAAGGATTGTGAAGTTGATATCGTGGGGATTTTGGTATCACTACTCATTGATGTAGGAGAAAAGTCTCCGTTGTGAGCGACAATCTCTACCTTAAGTACTTTTCGTCTTATCCACTCAACTCTGCGCAATCTACACTTCAAGCCTACGATGACTCCATCATCTGGGTGTTGGGAACGATAACTGTTCTTGTGAACAACAGGGATATCAAGCTCAACTGTTTCACCTTTTATGTTGCAAAAGCAAAGAGCCTAATGTGTCCTCCTGTTCGACAAGCTTGGGTTCAAACATTTAGACCTGACCGATGCATACAGACAAAGATAATGCGTACAAACATCTGTATCCTTCCCTGTTTATTGGATTTAGGGAGTATAAGAGTTACTGTGACGTTCCTCGAGTGGACCTTGCGGTTCCACCAGTATCTCAAGGTTTGAGACGTCTACCTTTCGTTGTTCATGAAGAGGTTTCTCAGGAGCTAGAACACCTTGAACCAGAGATCATCAATGAATGCATTGATTCATCTCCATGGGCGTCGAATCTCGTCATTGCATGAGGTAAGAATGGGGAGTTACGACTTTGTGTTGATCTTAAGTCAGTGAATAAAGCTGGTTTCCTGATAAATACCCACTTCCAACCATCAATGAACTTTCTGCTTCATTCCACAGTTCCACAGAGTTCACAAAGCTGGATTTGAGGAGAAGCTACCGATAGGTACCTCAAGCAAAACTGAGCAGCCATTTTACTGTATTTCTGACAGGTAGGCATGTTCCAGTATCATAGAATGCCATACAGCCTCAGTTCTGCACCAAGTGCATTTCAGAAAATCGTCTCTTCGGTCCGGTCTGGAATTGTGAATCTCTCAATCTCATTGATTATGTCATCGTCGTCGTCTACAGGAAAGACAAAGCAGAACACGAACAGCGGCTGGATGAAGTGTTGTCAAAACTAGCGAAACGCAACTTAACACTGAATGAGGGAAAGTATATCTTTGCAGCATCAGAGATGGACTTATTTGGATATCATGTGACAGCCAACGGGGTGTACCCAACACAGGACAACGTTGAAGCAGTTAGGACTCTTCCTACTCCGTCAAATGCAAAAGAGCTTGCATCATTCCTCGGGACTCCCAACTTCTACCTCAAGTTTGTACCCAACTACGCAGAGATCACTGAACCTCTTCGTAAACTACTGTGCGAGGATGTACCCTGGGAATGGACTCATACCCAGCAACATGCATTTTGTCATGCTGAAGGAGGAGGTCATATCTCCTCCAGTCCTTGGAAATTTTGATCCCAATGCAAAGGCTACCATCATGACAGATGCATCAGGTTCGGCAGTGGGAGCAGTACTTTCACAATGGATCATAGGTAGTGAACGACCTGTTGCATTCGCATCTTGCACACTTTCAGAGTTGGAATGCAAATACTCCACAGGGGAATGTGAAGCGCTAGCATGTATCTATGCATGTGAACAATGGCACATCTATCTGTATTGTAGAAAGTTCACGCTCCGCACAAACCATCAAGCACTGACAACACTAATCGCTACGTCAGGATCTGGACATCGACCACTTCAAATTTACAGGTGCTCAGTCCATCTCTACCAGTTTGACCTTGACATCGAATACTTGGCGGGTCCCATAATCAACTGGCGAAATGCTCAGTCATGTAACCCCACTAATGGACACCAAGAATGAGGTTATGAGTGAAGTTGACGACTGTGTAAATACCTTTATTGCAAATGCAACCAAACATTTAGTGACTTGCAATGAGATCAAATCAAAATCTCAACAGGATGAAATTCTGCAAAGACTGTGCAATTTTCTCCAAACTGACTGGCCTCAACAAAGCAGAGGAGCTACACCCTACTACAGGATTCGACATGAGCTATCCATCTTTGATGAAGGTTGTCTCACCCGAAGCACTCGTGCGGTGATCCCAAAAGAACTACAGCAGCGAGTGATACATCTCACTCATGAGGGACATCCCGGAATCGTCAAAATGAAACAGAAATGTCGCGATTCGGTATGGTGGCCGGATATTGACACACGCATCAAACAGTTTGTGAAGAATTGCAAAGCATGCGTCCTCAGCGAGAAAGCAGGAGATCCACGTCCTGCTCCTCCTCAGCCGACATTATGGCCAGAGAAACCGTGGCAACAGCTACAGATGGACATCTTCGCTGAGGTTCGAATTGCATCTCACAACCAGAAGTACTTGATCATCGTCCATGATCTTCACAGCAAATGGCCTGAGATCGTGGCTACTAGATTGCTTATCACTTCGTCCATTATCAGCATCCTGGACAAGATATTTACAAGATGGGGGCTTCCCGAGTCCATTATGATAGACAACGGACCTCAATTTACATCTGAGGAATTCACACAATACCTAAAGACCAATGGCATCGAACATCACCTCACTACATGTTATCCGCAGAGCAACAGTGGGGTGGAGAGGTTCAACAGAGTTATCAAAGAGAGCATAAAAGCAAGTCTGGCTGATGGACAGACATTTGATCAGGCAATTCAGACTCTGTTGCGCTCATATCATTCTACGCCTCATTTGTAGACCGGGAAGACGCCCGCGGAGCTAATTATAGGGTGTAACTTATGCCTGCCACTGACTCTCCTAAAACCACCTACATCGGCAGATGAAGATTGAAGTCATGGCAAAGTCTATTGCGAAACAACAGCAGAAAATGAAGGAATGTGCAGACAAGCGGTGGAGAGAAAAGTCACCTTCATTTGCAGTGGGCCAATGGGTCAGAGTGAAACACCGCAACCACGCACATAAACTCGCGACTTCACTATCAACCCCCCCCCACCCCCCCCCCCCCAACAGATCTTGCAGTAATTGGGTCATCATAGCTACCTACTCGGAGATGGCACAAAGTGGAATGCACGACGTCTGGGAACAACCAACATCCAAGTTGCAGAGAACATTAACAGCTGCTTCTTCTTTCCACAAAATCTGCAAGATGAGGATCAATCTCAGCATCACAATGATTCAGCTGGGCTACAATCTGGCAAACGCAAATCTGGTCGCATTTGGAAAAGTCCTCAATACTTGAGAGATTACTAGTGCACATAAAGTTCATAATCCATGAATATGGTGCAAACTTCCTCAAAATAAACTTTAAATCTTTGATCACATTTGATAGAAAATGTTGGTCTCAGTTTTGGATTGACATTGTGGATCTTGGATTTTGAAATGGTTAACTGAGAATGGAGGATGGGGAACTGAGAATGGAGTTTATTTGAGAATGGAGGAAAATTTGTTGTGTTGGATTAAAATGATTGTGGCTCTGGGGGCATTATGTTTGATGAGCTGTCCTGAGGGCAACACTCTCGGAAAGACACGGGCTTGAACCTGTGTGGAGTTTTGAATGTGGTGATTGTACCAAGTTGACATACAATACGTTCACTCTCACAATCCTCCTGATCCAGATATTCTCACAGACCTGCAACCAATATTGATGAGTCTGTCAATGCCACCATCTCCCAACTGCAAAGGTAGGCCAGCGTTACACATGACACCAGAACTTTCCCTTTTCGTTTTCTTGATATTTTTGTGTTTTCATTCTCTCCACCCACCCTCCTTCATGCATTCGCACCTACCCATACCCTCCTCTGCAGCGCTGTCTCTGACCTACCATCCCTGGTCACCTACCTCCCTCCACCCCAGATACTTAAACCAATTTCTCTGTCTGATCTCCTTCCCCTCTAACCTGATGTTCACTTATTTTCTCTGCTCCTTGACCCACATCACCTCAATCTTCTCCATACTCATCTTCAGTCCATGATTCCTGAATGCCTCCTTCCACTTCCCCAGTACCTCTTGCATCTCCAGCTTACCCTCTACCACAACAGCCAGATCGTCCATATAAAACATCCTCCCCAGAATTATTTTCATTTTTATCCTTCTGCTTACCAGCTCTATCACCATGATAAACATAACTGGGCTAAGAGAGTTTCCGTGCCTCAAACCCATGTTCACGCTGAACTCATCCGACATCCTAGAACCAACCAAAACTCTTCCTCTTATTCCCTTGTACATCCCTTCAACCAACCTAACTTCTGCTTCCAACAATCTCAACCATTTTAGTGCTGCCATCACTTTCTCTCTTGGGACAGTATCATAGGCCTTCTCCAGGTCCACAAATCCCAATGCCATGTCACTTTGCACCTCCAACGCTCTTCTACCAGCTGTCTCAGTGTGAACATCCAATCCATCATCCCCATTATTATTAATCTACATCAATATCATTGACATAGATTAATAATGACATCTGTCCTAAGAATGCTTTTTGTAAACCCACTATAAAGGGAAAGGATACCATCAAGGGAAACCTACTGTTTCTACCCTTGGAGAACATCAGACAACCACATCAGTATGGGACCCTGAATATAAAATTAAGACAACTTAGAAATCAAGGTTGGATGCCAGACAGTCTCAAAGGCCTGAGTGAGATGAGAAGGCCCTAACCACTTGCTTTTGGTTCAGGGCATCCATTCATTGCTGTGTCAGAAGAAGCCCATGGTGGAATCGTCAGGCCTGAAGTCAAGTTGGTTGCAAGAGGTTAGCGAGTTCGTGCCTTGAGGTTGGCCACAACGATGGACTCTATTACTTTGCTTATGATGGGGAGAAAGTTGAAAGGTCTGTAGTTGAGAGGTTAGTTTTAGAATCATTCATTTGGATAGGAGCGATGTTTGCAATTTTCCAAAATTGAACAGTTTCCTGTGAAAGAAAGAGGCAAGAGTGTGTGACAGGACTGAAGCACAGTGCCTGAGGATAAGAGCACTTATACAGTTCGGACCTGTTACGGAAGAGGTATCAAGCTGGGTAAGAAACTTCTCCACTATGACAGAGGGGAAGTCACATGTTTTAGGGAACATTCTGTAATAGGAGAAAGGGTAAGTACTGGACATTACAAGAATGGATGGATTTGAGATCTTGGCCTTTTGAGTAAAGACTGAGTTCAAGAACGCTGCTTTTTTTTTTTAGCAGTTTCCAGCCTTGAGGAGGGCAAGAATTGGCAATTTGTATCAGGGACAGAGTTTTGTAATTGTGTGAACTTTTCTCTTTTGTAGAAGACAGCTTCATAGTTGTAAGACCTTTCCATTTTTGAACCTCATACAGCTAAATTACACTCCTGTAAGTTTACCCATTGAACAATGCCAATATTGTTTTTTCTCCCTTGGCCAGGTTAAAATAACTGACAAACCATTCATGTTTTCTTTGCAGGAGCAAGGCTCATAGAAGAGCAAAGTTGAGGTGACAGTGGGACAAGTATCGAGGGAACGAACTTGCAGGAAATGAGGAAGGGTGGAAACACTGAAACGAGCAAGTAAGATAGTTGGGTTAGGAAAGAGTTAATTGGGATAATAAAGATCATGGGTCAGGATTGGGAATGACAAGAGGTGGCAGTTCACTGCATTCTTGAAGCCCTGGAGGGAAGAATGAGAGAGAACAGCCTATGAAATGTCATTCCATAAATGGGAAAAGTGTGAAATAAAACAGTTGAGGTCGGCACAGCCTATAATTTTGAAGTTTAACTAGGAGCGGTCTCTTGAAGAACGTGTGCATCCTGGAGCAGATATAGGGAGGGTCGGAGAATGGAGAGAGCAGAGGAAGTAATGTTGCGGAAAAGATGGTGGAAAACGGAGACACCACGGACCTGCCTGCGATGTGTGAGCATCAAACACTGTGTCTGCGGCTTACTTTGGAGGCCAGCTTTGCCATGTGATCGGCCTAAAAAAGGTCATGGCTGAGGCCTAGAAGTTCAAGAGACTGAATCTCTTCCAGTGGATGACCAAGTAAATAGGTAAGTGGGTTAGTTTGATCCTTCCACAGCGATAGAGTGAGACTGAAAGATTTTCCAAGATTGAAGCACATGTTCCATTTATCAGACCATTGTTTTATCATTTCCAGATCAGCAGAAAGATTCAGGTGCTGTCATTATACACATGAGTAAGTAGAATGAAGAGCGTGTTACTGGTGAAGGCGAGTGTTGATCTGCTTCGGCGGACAGATAGAACAATGGATGAAATCAACAGAATGTTGATTGAGTTATGGTAACCACCATGGGAATCATGGAAAAGCTGACATTTTAGGTGTTAACCCTTCGTCAGAGCAAAAGAGGATGAAGGATTAATGCCCAGAACATCAGCTTATCCTTGCTTCTCAGTGTGGTTAGCATATGTCCATCATTGTCCTGTTTATGGCATCCATTATACATGGGGATAAGTAGTTTTGTAAGTTTTTTCCAAAAGTTGAGGAATAAATGTCCCCCCCCCCCCTATTTGTTCATCTGCTTGGAAGTAAACATTGTAACAACGTCCAAGCCAGTTGATATGATTGATGGTGAGTGAATTACTTTACCACACACATGAAATCAATAAATAATGTTTCATGCATTTCTTTGCCAAATCACTTGAAATAATCTCTGCTCTTGTTCAACATAACAGATTGAAATGTATGTTAACAGAGCCCCAAGTACTTTAGATTCATAATTGAGGGGTGGGGTTATTGGGATTTCAGAAATTCAGAAAAAATGCTCTTATAGTATGACATAAAACTGTAGAAACAGTTTAAATGAGTAATTTGTATGGACGGGAAAGAGGTGGGGGGGGTGGGTGGTGTGGGGGAAGTTGCTCAGATTTGTGTGTGTAGTCTATGAGTAGATGAGGGGGACAGGGAGGTAAAAAAAAGAGATCCACTACATTTGTGTAGCTGATGTAATAGATGGTCTGTTATTCCACACCATTGTCATGCACTTTAGGTGGGGTTTAAAAATGAAATATTTGGAGATCTGAAAAAAAATTAGAAGAAATTTTAACAGTATCCCCACTGGTCTTATGAGCTGTGACTTTCCCGTTTGACTCTTGACACCAATTGCATCTGAAATGAGAGAGATAAGTGAGTGTGAGAGTGAGTGAGTGAATGAGTGAGTGATAGATAGGCTTTGTGCATGACCAACCTCCAGCTGAGGTGTGGTGTCGTGGCGACAGCAATGTATCAAGGAAATCGATCTGGCAGGTCGCATCGCAGCACTGACAGGCATTCTGGCATGGCAGTAGGGGAGGGAGAAGCAGGGGCACGGTGGAAAGGTAGAAGGGGGCAATGGGGGAGGATGAGGGAGGAGATTGGTGGAGGGGGAAGAAGGAAGAGGGGTGGTGGAGAGGAAAGAGGTAGGAAGGATGAAGTGGTGGAGGGGGAGAGGGAGGAGTGGTGGTGGAGGGGGAAGAGGGAGAAGGGGGAAATTAAGGAGGATGAGGGAATAGGGGTGGTGGAGGGGATGAAGGAGGAGAGGGTGGTGAAAGAGTATAGTGGTGGAGGTGGATGAGAAGGCTGCTACTGTGAGAAGTGAAAAGGAGGCTGAGGTTCTAGCAAGGCTGAGTCTCCTTTCCACCTTTCTCCTGTCCCTCTGTGCCAGGCAGTAATAGCCGCCATACATCAGCAGCCTGGAGCTGTGGTTTGGCATGGGGGAGAATTAATCAAACCCCCCTCTCCCTCACTCCTCTCTCTCTCTCCTTCCTCCCAGCCACTCCATGCCCTTCTCTCGTTCCCGAGTGCCACTCACCACAGTATCTCTAACCGGGAGGCTTCTGTTGGTCGTTTGTCTTGTTTTTTTGTTTTGTTTTGTTTTTTTCCCATTCCATGGGGGTTGGGGATGGAAAACTTTAAAAATCAAGAATCAGGCTTGGAGTAGGTAACCCAGTCTTTGGATATGTCATGGAAAAGCAAACGTCTTCTGCCTGTAAGTTACACCACTGGCCACTGCTGTGGTTCATGGGCAAAATCAGACAAAAAATCGTTTGGGCAAGTTCTTGTGCACAGATCGCTATTCTGTGCAGAGTAAGTTTTAGATTCCCATATAATACAATCGTCCCCATTGGGTCATGAGCGAAAAGGAGATTGTCCTGAGATGACTGATCTTTAATACCATGGTAAGCCTGGTGTTGGCTTAACGGTTAAGGTGGCTGGCTTAAGTTCTTAGGGTCTTGAGTTTGAGCCCCTGTTGAGCCGCTAAATAACACCAGGTGAGTTGACTCAGCCTGTCATCCTACTGAGGTCGGTTAAATGAGTACAAGCTTACTGGGAACAGGAGGCACTGCATCAGCAGCTCAGCCGCACTCATATCAATGATGCAACCAGCAGCCACAGGCTGCATACAAAATAACAATACCATGTTCCTTTGGAAATAATGCATATTTAGATAATTCTCACTTTATCCATGAAATCCAACCCAGAAACACTCAGAGCCACATGGCACATGGTTCATTTTTTCAGTACAAACGTTATGTAAACTGACAGGGAACTACTCATCATATCCTCTGTGGATATTTACTGGTAAGTGTCTGTCGGAAGATCCCTGTCTGCCCAGCATTCTGATCGTGAGCCAGGGATCATTAGAAATTCAAGTACTAGTGAAAGACATCTTGCAGTGTTTGCAAAGCTGTCTCCTGGAGGACAAGCCTTTGGATTTGTTGACTTTTCTCGACATTTGTAACCCTTTTTTGGTTGGCTGGAGGATTTTCTGGCCAAGTCATTGATACAAGAAAGTTCGACACCATCCAGCTCAAGCATCATTACGACATTGCAAGAACAACCAGAGCTTTTCACCAAGTAGAATTTTATGCTTGTTTGGGTTTTGCCCTAAATCCTTGCTCTGTTTGGTTGGGGAGTTGAGGCCAACTGTTCAGTGTTCCTTAAGGAATTAAGTAAATTGGTCATTAACAAAGAAAGTTGAACTGTAATTGAAATTCCGATCTTGCTAAGGCCTGAAAAAGAGTGGGTGGAGAGGAAGGTAGGCAACGAGGAGGGTTCGCCAATTCATGGCAGCCTGGAAAGACAGTTTCAAACTAGGGTCGGTGACATGGTAGAATGGGCAATCCTTTGCATCAAAACATTGAGTTAATTGATAACTGACTCGAGAAGCACTAACCAAGGATCTCTCCAGTTCTTTGCCGATGACAACTGACTAGTTGCCTATTTGAAAATGTTCATGAACTTCATAACACACCTGTCATGATGTGGAGAAGCCTCTCGTGGAAAACTATGTACATTGTGAGATGTAGCTCTCCGTGCTCTTGATATTGATGATGTTGTGTCGAAGTGAGAATGAATGGCGTTTTTCTGATGTTTCTTGAATGGTGTGCTTGTCTCTGTATAATATGTCTCTGTCTTGAGGCAGTGTATTGGCAGAGGGTTAAAAAAGAAATATGTTCAGCAATGCTTACAAACAGCATGGCTGTTAAAAAATCATAACTGAGAAAAGTGTTTCTTTTTCTTTTGTGGCTGCATTCCTGCAACTGAACTGAACATCTGATGCACGTATAGTATAAAATTAATTTGATGAAGAGGTAAGGACAGGGTGAAGGAAAGGGCAGTGTAGGGGTGGTGATGGTGGAGAATGACGATGCTATTAATGAATTACATGAAACGGTAGAGTCTTGTTGCATTGAGAATTCGTTATAACAGCAGTTCCTCACCAAGGGAAATCACAGGGTGTCCTTAACGTTCAGTGCATGCGATCAGGAGAATGACATTCCATCATGGCTTCCCCCCCCCCCCCAGTGATATAAATAACAAAATAAACTTGAGTTCATAGAACACCTGACCACGTACAGTCTTGAGAAACAAGGACATGGGTGGTGTCTGTGAGCAGCAAATTTGATTGGTCAAGATGACGCTGTAATATTTACTCTGCGTTTGCGAAGATCGGTAGCGTTCGTATGTACGTATATCGTACGTGTCTGCATTTTGTTAAGAGCGTACATCGAAAACCATTCGGTAGAGGAAATTGAAACCTTATACCACATGTTACATGACCATGTGATATCGCGGTCACTCTTTTGAAGTCAACATAGGCCAAAGGTCAGCATCAGCCAAATTTCTAAAATTGACAATTTTTATCTGATTGACTTGAAATTTGGACAGGATTTTCATATCAGTTCTGAATTCAACCACCAATTTTTTTTGAGGTTAAAACGTTGACATCGGCAGAATTTCTAAAATTGAGACATAGTGTGAAAAACTATGTTTATGTATATATTTATATAGGGCGGAGGAGCTCCTTGTGAGCCAACGGCCATCCATATCTAGTGCCCAACTGTGTCTGCGGACGTCCTCCTGCAGTTGGGTTACTTCTTATTAGGAGGTTGGTGGCAGGATTTGCACTCCAGCCACCGTAAAACGCTTCATTCCGCAAAACGCAAAAACGCAAAAAAATCTGAAAACCCACTCCGTGGGAGTACCTCCTGTGCAGCTTCCCTTCGCAGGGCAGCTCACCGGATGATGGGATTGGGGCAAAGCCTTCGGGACCCCCAATCTTTGATAGGAGGGAAACCACGGGGTAACATCCCTGGGTCAGATTGCGGGAGAGTGTGTCGGAGTGGTGCTGAGGTGTCGTCCACCAGACGGCGGTCTCCTTGGGTTAACCTGAGGCGGTCCCTTCGGGTGGGTGCCTGGAATGTCCTATCCCTAAGAGAGGATGATCACCTGTCTCTGTTATCATCTGAGCTCAAGCGTTTGGACATCGGGATTGCAGCTCTCTCTGAGGTTCGGAGACCGGATTGCGGCGAGATAATGGTGGGTGGTTACACCTACTATTGGTCTGGTCGCTCTGATGGTTACCATACCCAAGGAGTTGCTGTAGCTGTGGCCAATAAGCTGACCCCAATGATAATTGAGGTAACACCGGTCAACGAGCGTATTATGAGATTAAGGATTCGTCACTCCTTAGGTGTCATTTCCCTGGTCTCTATTTATGCTCCGACTGAGGCGAGTGATCTTACCGTGAAGGATGCATTCTACGCCACACTCGAGTCTGTGGTTGATCAGTGCCCCAGACGAGATACACTTCTAGTCTTGGGGGATTTCAATGCATCGACTGGAACTGATAGGGATGGTTATGAGGTGTGTGTTGGTCCCCATGGGTCAGGAACTATGAACCAGAATAGCACTAAGTTCCTTGACTTTGCAAGAAGTCATGGACTTAGGGTGGCTGGTTCATGGTTTCAGCGCCCGCAAGCTCATCGCTGGACTTGGTATTCCAACGCTGGCGGTGTGGCAAAGGAGATTGACCATGTCCTCATTGACGGTCGTTGGAGGATGATCCAGAACTGCAGGGTCTACCGGAGTGCTCAGTTCCTCAATACTGACCACAGGCTTGTTGTAGCAACTCTAAAGCTGCACCTTAAATCCTGGAGAATGGTACCATCCCAGCCTAGGCTGGATGTTGCCAAGCTCAGGGATGAGAGAGTAGCTGAGGAGTTTGCGAACAGGCTGAGTGGACACTTGGGGGTCTGGGTGCTTTAGGGGTCCTGAAGAGTTGTGGAGCACCTTCAAGACCACCGTCCTTGATGTTGCCGGTGGACGCCTTGGAGTTCACCGCAGGGCAAAAGAAGAATTTTGTCTCTCAAGGGACACTGGATACCATTGACCAGAGTCGCAGGGCCAGGCTGAATGGCAGAGCTGAGCTGTTCAGGGAGCTGAGGCGTAAAACTGTACGTGCACTGAGGGTGGACAAGGAGGCCTATGTGCGAGGAATCTGTGAGGGGTAGAGCATCACCTGTGGACAGGTGATTCTCGTCCCGCTTACAGGGGAATTCGCGCATTACGTTCATCCAAGCCCATCCCTCGGAGCACTGCAGTTCGAGCAGAGAGTGGTAGGCTCTTGACAGAGGAGTCTGAAGTGAAGGCCCGCTGGGCCGGTTACTTTGAGCGGTTGTACCAGGCTGATCCCCCAGCTGTCGAGTTGGACGTCAAGGGTGTTACAATCCCTGTTGCTGACCCTCGAATCAACTGTGGTCCACCATCGCTTGTGGAAACACGGGCTGCGGTGAACCAGTTGAAACGGGGCAAAGCTCCAGGGATCTGTGGCATCCATGCTGAACTTCTCAAGGCTGGTGGAAATGCTGCACTCGTGTCGTTGCATGCAGTTTTGTGCTCTGCCTGGAACACAGGCATCATCCCAACTGACTGGAAGAGGGGCCTTGTTGTCCCTCTCTGGAAAGGGAAGGGTGATCGCCAAGACTGCAACAACTACCGAGGGGTGACGCTGCTCTCAGTGCCGGGCAAGGTCTTTGCTCGGATAATTCTTGATAGGGTTCGCCACCATCTGCTTGAGCACCAGCGTCCAGAGCAGTCAGGCTTTACACCAAAGAGGTCAACGATTGACCGTATCCTTGCTCTTCGTGTCCTCACTGAACGCAGACGAGAGTTTCGGCAGGGGCTGCTTGCAGCCTATGTTGATCTCTGTAAAGCGTTCGATTCAGTGAATCGGGATGTCCTCTGGAGGATTCTTGGTCTTCGTGGGGTGCCACCGAAACTGATCGATCTGATGTCTGAACTCTACTCTGGTACTGAGAGTGCTGTGAAGTGTGGTGGTACCGCCTCTGACTTATTTCCAGTTGTTACTGGAGTTCGTCAGGGATGTGTACTTGCCCCCACACTTTTCAGCACTTGTATGGACTGGATTTTTGGGAGGATGTCGGAGAGATCAAGTTGCGGTGCATCGTTTGGCAATGTCAAGATCTCGGACCTTGATTTTGCAGATGATGCAGTCA
>NC_140964.1:89503791-89516291 GCF_056783735.1 Eptatretus burgeri | reverse complement strand
CATTTCTCTCTGCGCGAATAATTAGGTACATCGACAATTCGGCGATCGACCCTGTTGCGCGGACAGAAGAGTTGGCCGATTTATGGTGTGGTTAACAACACCCGTAGCTGGGTTTCGGCGTTGATCCGAAAAGATCTGCGACTAGATTGCTCGTCCAGTGGGCGCGTGCGGCCGCAATTTAGCTTAAGGCGGTCGCCCGCACGCCGAACGGGCAAAAATCAACAAATATATATATATATATATATATATATATATATATATATATATATATATATATATATATATATATATATATATATATATATATATATTAGCCTGGTGTTGGCGTAGTGGTTGGGGTAGCGGCTTGGGATCCAAAAGGTCCTGAGTTCGAGCCCCATTGGCCGCTTGAATTAATACGCACCAGGAGGTTGACTCAGCCTGTCATCCTTCCGAGGTTGGTAAAGTGAGTACCAGTGTACTGGGCCCGGTGTATGCCCCGGTTAGAATAGGTGTACCATATCCCTGTGTCGTAAGAGGTAACCAGGCCGTGTTGAAATCGTAAACCTGTGCCGGCGTAAAACCTGTGCCAAATCAATATGCGGATCATAACGGATGATCCGCTGTGGCGACCCCTAACTGGAGCAGCTGAAAGAAGAAGAAGATGTCTGTATGTATGTATATGTATATATATATATATATATATATATATATATATATATATATATATATATATATATATATATATATATATATATATAATCATTATATCTCAAAAAATTTTGGACGAGTTGTGACAAGACTCGGTGGATTTGAGTTGGTTCAGTGACAACAACAAGCCGATTCGATATTGATTCAGATCCGGCATATCAGGGTCATACAAAACATAAACTGTTCAGCTGAGTGGAGGTAAGCACTCTACCGAGTGCCATTCTACTTTGTTTTGTTTTGCGAAGTGTTGGTCTATGAGTGATTTTTACCATGCACGCATGAACCAAAAAGTGGGGTTGCAATTGGTCGCCTATTTATGTGTCTGCATTTTGTTAAGAGCATTAATCAAAAACTGTTAGAGGACATTGAAACTTTGCCACATCTTCCATGACCATTTGATATCGTGCATATTACTTGGAGAATGCCCATCCCCTTAAAACTTACATGGTGAATTAAACAAAGCCTGAAGCTCAGAAATACAAAAACAGAACAGTTGGCTCACACCAAGTCATTCTGGGCTTGAATGTATTCTATGAATGCCATTTGTCTTGTGCATGGACTGCTAAACGGAAGGTTTATGAAAGTGCCAATAAGGTGATTTGTGTTCGACACTGTTCAAGTATATAATTGGATAGAAATTAAATAAAGATTTTAAAGGTTGTAGAAATCTTTTTTTCATGTTTACCACCGTTGATGCAGCATCTTTTCCACCACCTTACTTAATATGTCACTTTAGTTATGGGCTGCTCTTAGAGCACCCTTATTCTGGACATTTCCATCTGTCTGTCTGTCCGCGAAACTTTGGTCAAGCCTTGGGGCTAAACCACTCAACCGATTCCAATGGAATTTGGTAGGTAGGACCAATATTTCTGGGAATCGTGTGCTTTCGAATATGGGACCCCGGGCCCGAGCAATGGCATAGCATCGGCCCTTTAAAGTGGTCAAAAAATCGAAAAATAAATAAATAAATAAATTGAAAAATCGAAGCTTAGAGTTCTTTGCGCAATCTATCTCGCTCCCTTCCTGCCAATTTGCAGCCCGAACAAAAAATATTTGTAGGAGGAGATAGGTTTTGGGTGAGAACATGTCAAACATTTCAGAAACAGTTAATTGCGAATATCTCTAAGAGAAAGAGTCTGATTTTGATGAAACTTGGTTGAAATGTGTACAATGTGGCGAGCATGTACACAAAAATGAATGGTTGCTATGCACACCTCCGTTGCTTAGCAACAGCTAAAATACTTTATCGTACATCGTACACTTATTGTGAACTGTACAAAAAAATCAATACCTCCGAAACTAGACCTCCGAGGGACCTGTTTTTTTTGTACCCAAGGAGAATGTCTTACAGCATCATATAAAAAAATAAAATATTTAGCGAATAGATAAATGGAATTACCAGGGCTGCCATTTGTTAGAGTCTCTTTGGAAACATGCCTGAAATTTCACAAGGCGGGTTTCTGGGCGCAAACTAAGAGGGCTGTGATAATCATATTTATTGTGCTAAATTGATTGACAGCATGTACATGAATATCGGCTGGTCGCGTCGGCCAGCTTTCCATCTAGAGCGAGCAGCCATGTCGCCTACCAGCTTATTTTTGCCTGTTTGTGTCCTTTATAAGGTCATTAAAAACAGGATGTTTCCTGTTTGGAATCATTTTCAAAATGTTTGACTGCCAGACAAGCACACAGAGTATAAAAATTATCTCACTCCTCTGTGCATACATGATTGGGACAAAGTCAGAGCCAAAGTACTGCTAAACTACAGGTTTGTTTTCTAATTCATCTTCAAAATATAACATACAGTCCAATTGAAATAAAGTTGTACCTCGATCATAAACTGCCATATGTAGGACAGGCAGAAAAAGTGAACCAATTGCATAACCCTGCTTTTTACTTCGCATGTGTGGGTTAATAACTTTCATTAACTCTCTGCAGTGTGACATGGTAAGGAACTTGCCTTTGAGCTTCGTCTCGATTTGATTTCCAATTCAATTATAGTGTACTGTATATTAATGCATGCACCATCATTCACAAGGGATCATTAAGCTGGGGACATGTCTTCCAGCATTCACTTCTGGTGGGCCTTAAAGATGCCTTAAAGATCTTTGGATGAAGAGGAGCCAACGATTATTGCCAGCAATCTGAAACAAATTCTAAATTCCCACCAAAGGTAGTTCTACAGCGTCCAACTCGAGAGCTGGGGCCTGGCACTCTGTACTGATGATACATGGAAAAGCCTGAAACATGCCCCTGGTTAAGTGACAATAACAATAACAACAACAACAACATTTTGACCTGCATGCAGTGCCCATTTGACCATGATGGTTCTTAACAAATTAGCCATAATAGAGAATTATAATTTCTGTCCTATGTCTCTGGTATTTGGTAATTTTCGTGGAAATATCTTTTTTGTATCAACATAAACTATTGATGCAATATTTAATGCAAAAACTGGAACATCTGTGCCTCGTGTATGTATGTATATATCTCCAAACTATATTTTCATGTATATATATATATATATATATATATATATATATATATATATATATATATATATATATATATATATATATATTGTTATGTCTGAGGGGGGGGGGGTATGCATTCAAAGGGTAATTAGGATGTTTAATTAGGCATACCATGCTGTTCGAGTTTACCAGGATCTCGATGTAATAAGTAGCAATTCAGTGGTGATAAGTTGTCCAGTAAATGTCCATTTCTTTAAGGGGGAAATGATAATTGTCACATAATTAGATAGGGAGACGGGTTAGGGTAAGTGTGTTTGCGTAAACCCTTTTAGTATTCCCTGTCGGCTTGCCGTGATGTAACAGGACAGTGCTGCGGATGGCTCCGCCCCGTGATCACGATTGGCGGAAGGCGACGGCAGAGGGCCAATAAAAGGGTTCGATTGGAAGTGACGAGGACTCGAGTATAAAAAGGTTCTGTTTGGGAAAAGAAGAGGAGGAAGAGTCATAAAAAGAAAGCGTCTGGTCGAGGCTGTTGGGCTCAGAGCGCGCTCTCTCGTTGTGCTGGTTCGTTCCTCAATTTGCTGTGCCTCGTGCCTCACCTCGGTTGGCTCTGGAGTTCTGCTGGCTCGGAGTACGGGACCGAACGGCGGGCAGACCTGCCTCCCTCTCCTGCTCGCATCTTGGCGCCAGAACTGGCTCCCTGGCGGCTGTGAGCGGTCTTGGGCCTACACCAGGAGGTCGACACCACCAGGAACAGCACCATGGTGGCTGGTTGGAGCTCACAGGCAGGAAAACGCGGCTCTGCGCGGAAGGGCTGACGGAACCTCGGCACCACCGTGTCTCCTGCCCCTGACGAACGCAACGCCAGCTCGTCCGGCGCCAATCCAGTGACTGTTGCGTCGACACCACGGGCAAGCCTGACCACCAGCTATGGTGTGTGTGTGTGTGTGTGTGTGTGTGTGTGTGTGTGTGTGTGTGTGTGTGTGTGTGTGTGTGTGTGTGTGTGTGTGTGTGTGTGTGCGTGTGTGTACCTGGCGCCTTAGAGGGTTTGAGATTTGTATATCCATTGGAATTGTTTGTGTTTTCCCCACGCCCGAACCCACACCACCATCCTGTCGAATCGCCCCGGATCCCTCTTCTTGCCGAGTCTTATTATTATTTCTGGTTAGAGAAATAAACATTATTAACTCAGTGAAAAGCGACTCGTGCCACCTTCCTCGTCCCGTTTGCTGGAGAGCAATTAAAACCGCCATCTTTGGGTTATAAAAAAATGAACCGCCTCCATCGTTTCGGCTCATTCTACGTTGGCGGGACTGTTCAAGTCCCATGGACGTCACTATATATATATATATATATATATATATATATATATATATATATATATATATATATATATATATATATATATATATATATATATATATATATATATATATATATATATATATATATATATATATATATATATATGAAATGGAAGCCTGGTGTTGGCGCAGTGGTTAGGGCAGCGGCTTGGGATCCAAAAGGTCCTGAGTTCAAGCCCCGTTCCGTTGGGCCACTGAATTAATACACCAGGGGGTTGACTCAGCCTGTCATCCTTCCGAGGTCGGCGAAATGAGTACCAGTATACTGGGCCGGTGTATACCCCGGTTAAAATAGGTGTACCATATCCCTGTGTCATAAGAGGCGACCAGGGTTGCGTCAGGAAGGGCATCTGGCGTAAAACATGTGCCAAATCACTATGCGGATCATATGGATGATCCGCTGTGGCGACCCCTAATGGAAGCAGCCAAAAGAAGAAGAAGATATATATGAAATGGCTGTCTCCAAACTATTCGCTGATCACATTTATTATCAAACTAATAAATGCTCTTCTGCACTCCAGGGGCAATTGCTCTGATGCTAATCGATCCTGCCACCCTTTGCATTTAATCAGTCATCTTGCAGAGTGAGTGTTATTGCCAAGGTATGGGTATTTTTGCCAAGGTACATATATGTATATATATTATGTATATGTATATACATAATTATGTATATGTATTATTATGTATATGTATATATATTACATATATGTATATATATTATAGATATTATGTATATATATATATATATAATATATATATATATATATAATATATATATATATATATAAAATATATATATATATATATATATATATATATATATATATATATATATATATATATATATATATATATATATATATATATATAATATATTATGTATATATATATATATATATAATATATTATGTATATATATATATATATGTATATATTATATTATGTATATATATATATATATGTATATATTATATTATGTATATATATTATATTATATATTATGTATATATATATGTATATATGTATATATTATATTATGTATATATATTATATTATATATTATGTATATATATATGTATATATTATATTATGTATATATATATTATATTATATATTATGTATATATATATGTATATATATATATATATATATATATATATATATATATATATATATATATATATATATATATATATATATATATATATATATATATATATATATATATATATATATATATATATATATATATATATATATATATATATATATAGTATATACATACACAGGGTGTTATTGCCAAGGCCCTTACAGATTTGCAACTGCCAAGTGAAAAAGAAAAACACTTAAAAAAAAAAATCTCATGAAGTTCAAGTCTCCCATTAAGGAGGGTCGATGCATTCATTGGTTGAGGATATTTCTCGTCAAAAGTGCTTTCTAAGTCCCCTTTTATATTGAGATGTAGTGATGGGATACACAAAGCGACCAGCCACGAATGAGAAGTGTGGTATGAATCTGCCCAGTAAAAATCGCTCTTGCTTTGAGATGTGATAATGGATAAACTGCTCAGGACAAGACGCTACATGCCAAGTCTTTTGAAAATGCAATCCTCACTTCAAGTGTAAAGCTTCCAAGTCTGGACATGTTGATTGTGCCTCATCTGATTGGAATAAGCATTTTGCCATCAAATAATGCCCCCTTCATTGTTGTCAAACTAGCTTCTCTTGCTGACTGCTTGCTGTGTGCAAACCGCAATGTCGAAGTAAAGCAGTTCTAAATACGCAGGCCCAGTAACATGTCCCGTGTCGGCCTTGGCTGTTTCTGCCTGTGCAAACGTCGCTGCATCTTATGCAAACGACCCATCTTTTCCTTGGTGCGACACTCTTTAGACAGCGAGGGTACAAGACAATTACAGGCACTTAGTGTGTGCCATCGTTGGCTCACACTGAGGGTGGCAAGTGCCGGCAGGTACGTGGGGAAACAGGCAAACTACCTGATAATTTAAGTGCACCTCTAATTAGACATAATAAAACAGACCCCTATCGCGGTGGCAAAGCAACGTGAAGGGGGTTCCGTGTGCGTTGTCAGATGCCAAAGGTGTGGTGTTGATTAGGCCATTGTGTTCGCAGGGCCTGTCGGCAGAAAACAAGGTCAATGCATTGTTGTTTGCTGGTTCGTTGGTTTTCCTGCCATCTTTTGCTGAATGTTTTTTGTTGTTTTTTTTGCACTGAAAAGGAGTTTTGGTGGTTCAATGGATCTTGATGGCCATTTTAGAAAAAAAATTCTGTTCGAGTCGAGAATTCATGCTTGGTGTTCACCGCAATTTCTGTGATTATGTAACACATTTATGAAGAGAAGCAGAAAAGTTAATATAATAACCTTTGGAAAGCATGAAAAGCAAAAATGGCATTTTCAACACAAAAATGTCCAATCCCATGATATCTTTGAAACCAAGCAGAATTGGACCCAGTTAGAATTTGGAAGTTCTCGTGTTGCAGTCTGAGAGACTGCGTGATGGCTCATTTGTAGTGTGCTGTCTGATCTTGAATTTGTTGATCTGAAGAGTTGAATCCGATAAAAAATATACTGCCATAGTCGTGAATTTCCAGCAGGGGATGCTGTATCTCAGAACACTTAGTCCTTTGGAATGGGATGTAAAGCTGGCTCTCCTCTATGCATTTAGATTGTGGACATTAAAGATCCCACGGTGTCTCATAAAAAATAGGCCATTGTGTGCAGGCACCCTGGCTAAATTTGCTATCTAAAGGTGTGGATGTTAAGTGACATTTGGTTAATGGTAAGAATGTATTTTGTATGAAGATAAGTTCATTGATATATTAATTTAATGGAGTGTGGATATGACATAAGCCTTATAGGTCAAATGGAATCCTCCTGTGGCAAAGTTATCTTGTAAAACAAGAGAAAGACAGGTAAAGGAAAACAATCGAGCCTTTTTCAAAGAATCCTCAAAAATTTCTATCATCATACAGTCCGACATAAGATTGATTTTGATCATCAAGAACAGTTACAATTGTTTGCTACCTAGATGGGTGGAGGTTATTTGATCACCCTGTCTGTCTGTCTGTCTGTGAACAGGATATCTCAAAAAGTTGTGAATGGATTTGGATGAAATTTGGTGGACAGGTTGGGTGTGTGACAAGGACGAATCAATTCGATTTTGGTGAAGATTTGAATCCGGATACGAGAATTTTTTTTTTTATTTTCAAAGTGATTCTTCACCATTGAGTGATGGAGCCAAAAACAATATATAACATATTTCAAAAAGTTGTGGATGAGTTATGACAAAACTTAGTGGATGAGTTGGTTGTGACAAGAACAAGCCGATTCGATTTTGGTTCAGGTCCAGATTCATATCCAGCTTATCAGTGGGATACAAAACATAAAATATTCAGTCTGGCAGAGGTATACTCCCACCAAATGCTGTTCTAGTTTATAATGTTACAGGAAGCAGATATGGGCTTTGGAATTTTGCAGCTGTCATTAAGAAGATTCCTACATTGTGGGTTTGTTTTGCCTTTTTTTGCAGTCTTCCAAGATGGTGTGATGTTCACAGTTGTTTCAGTATTTGTCTTTTGGAGCATATCAACTCAGCATTTTGTAGACTCTGCTGAAGTGGAATTTCCTTCCCAAGGTAACTGATTCAGACATTCCAAGTTCCACATTTACTCACTGCACACGTGAACTACCATGTTTATCTACATGTAAAGCAGCACAGGTAAATCGTGAATACAATCTAGGATGATAGATGTTTGTGAGATTGACACTGCATGGTATACTTGATTGTTTACACCATAAATTCACAACTACTGATCAATCATCTATCTATAATGTAGCAAATGTGCATATGTATGTGTGTATGTATATATATGTATGTATATATATATGTATGTATATATATGTATGTATATATATATATGTATATATATATATATATATATATATATGTATATATATATATATGTATATATATGTATATATATATATATATGTATATATATATATATATATATATATATATATATATATATATATATATATATATATATATATATATATATATATATATATATATATATATATATATATCTGAGTTTGTGTCTGTGGGTGGGTCATAAGCCCCGCCCATCCTGTAGGCCATGCCTTTCCCTCCAGCCACTCAGAAATTGCCGCCATAGGTTTTTTGCTCTGCAGAGCTCAGATTGTTTGAAGTCCTCTGGTCTATATTTGAAGACTGAACAACACATCTTCTGTCATTAAATAAAGGTACCATTTTGATTTCAACTTAAACGAGGTAATGCATATTTTGTTTGTAGCGATCGCGGCAGAGGTCTAATATGCACCGCGCAATAAAGGTGTGTTCTCATAATGCAGAGGAAAGAAAATCGTGGTCTTTCACTAAAAAAAGAACAACTTGGTTTTTACCCCACTTTTCAAGGCTTATATAAACAAACTGATGAACATGTAATTCACATATTATGTAAAGTAAATAAACATTAAAATTGGCTTGGTCGTGAAAGACCTGTGTATGTAATTAATTAGTCGGAAGGCCGCCAAGCAAATTTCCAAGACATATTCATTATGTACATATGCACTTCAAATAAGTTATGTGCACGGACACTTCAAAGTTGTATGAAATGTACACTTCCACTTTCCTACACTCAACATCACCTCAGAGTTTATCCACATTTAAAAACTGAGCAAGGTATGTTTAATTACAATGAAAATACTCATGATTAATATTTGAAGTCTTTAATTAATAAACTGTCCTTTTGTCGGCATTTTGTTCACAGTATTGCTGTCGAAATGTCCAGGGGTGTGTTCAGTTATGCTTCAGTCACATTTGGCTCGGCGGCCGTAGGGTCTAAAAAATCTACGGCCACTAGCAATTATAAGGCGGCCGCAGTATTTCCACGGTCACACAATGTAGCAGTCACATATGTTTTTATTTTTCGGGTAGCCGCACGGGGTATTTAGAAATTGTGGAGACTGAAAACGTGGGGGTGCCGTACGGTCTTTGATTTGATGTCGCACGATGACCTTAGGGCGTCCCTGCGGCGGCCATAGAATTTTCAAGGAAGACGCAAGGTAGCCTCAAGGTGCCCGCAAGGCGACCGCAGGGGGGGGCCCTAAGGCGAACGTGGAAATAGTGCGGCCGCCGTAATTTTTTGGGGGTTGGCAAAATTCATTTTTCATTGATAAGAGCCTACGGAAAACGCACGAATAACGCAAGCCCACCGTACGCCCTTCATACGGTCGACGTGGAACACATCTACGTCATGGCTACAGCTTGTCAAATTGCTACGGCCAACCTAGAAATGAAAAAAGTGATAACTCCGCGCTTCAATTCCACGGAGACCCCTACGGCCTGTAAAGGATAGCTATACGGCGCAGGGCTACCCTGAGGCCACCTCAGAAACTCTGTGGCCGCCGCACGTTTCTGTCAATTCAGGGGGGGGGGGTACGGCTGCCGTATCCCAGCCGTAGAGCAAATGTGACTCATGCTTTACCAAGTAGCGAGCTTGCGCTTGCAAAGCCAGCCGTTCATTATCACCGGTTTCAAATGGAGTGCTTGCTTGAGTGCTTCAATCTCTTGGTGAGCGCTCTACAAGAAACTTGAAACTGAACACGAGCAACTACACTTTGCAACGAATGGAGGCAGGGGAAGGAGTGGGGTGGGAGTCCAAAGGGAAATGGGATGGGAGGAGGAGTGGTTTTATAATGGGTGTGTTAATGAGTTGTACATATGTATGTATATATATATATATATATATATATATATATATATATATATATATATATATATATATATATATATATATATATATATATATACACATATATATATATATACATATATATACATATATATATATATATATATATATATATATATATATATATATATACATATATATACGAATAAATGTCAATGTGTGTCTTTGTCAGCGTGTCTCCTTCATAACTCCAAAACCATAAAACCGAGCAGCCTGAAACTTTGCATGCACACGAGGAAAACTCCAAGGAAGTGTAAGAGTGAAAATTGGATGTTTGTGTCAATTAAAAACACCCCTTTTGAAGATGATTAACGGCCTTATTTAATTATATCCTTCATCAGGAGATCCACGGCCACCTCGCTCTGTGGGGTGTGACAGTGTTTCCTGGGTAACCTCGCTGGGGTCTGAAGCCGCCATGTTTTTTGGCCTGTCCAACCTTGCCTTGATTTGGAATAGGCCGCAATGATTTCTTTCCAATAAATTTCTTTTTTTCTCGTTCCTCGCGCATATTATCGAATGCTTGTTCATCATAGCTATGAATCGCTGCATACTTTGTAATGCTTATAAATTCCTGGAGACATCAGCGTTTGCTGCTTTATTTCATTTCTGCACACGCGATCACCACGGGAATCTCTTAAACTAAGGAGAATTACAAAATTTAAGCTCTGAATCGAATTTAGAAGCAGTTCTGACTCCGAGAAAAGTGTTCATTTATCCAAGTCGGACATATTTGGCATTTTGGGCACCTCCGGGAGGTGTGTGTTTAATATGACGATCGGTGATTGCCAATTGCGTGCCAAAGGAGCCGTTTCTTATCAACCGTTTCATTTGAATGCGAAGCCAGCGCTCTACAGTATTCGCACTGTCACTGAATACTGCATATGGATCGATTTAACAAAGTCCAGGGCTACTCGCCAGCGTTGGCCACGTTTTGTTCTGCAGTGCAACAGGCAGTGGCTACCTCACTGAAAATGTGAAATTTTATTTTCTACGACGTTTCCCATTTTTGATGACATTATACAACCCGTCACTTCAGCATAGACAAATAAATGTAAAAATTAAACGTTTCGCTTTTAAAAGTTTCTACAAAGGTTTCGTGCATTGCGTGGTAATGCCACTTGGCATATGCTTCAACATTCAATTGCAATACCGTGGTGCTACTCTGGAGGTGGGAAGGTAAAATAAATTACATGATCACAATGAGAAAAAAAATCTTTTCAGTGCTGAAGTAAGGAATCATAGCAGGAAAGCCGAGAGGTACGCATGCTCACTCTGTGTAGTATAGCCTGGATTTGAATCCCAACCCAGCTCGAATCTGTCCTCCGGTGTTTCACAGGCCAGGAGATTTATCACTGTTTACGTCATCTCTCGGATGGAGGATAAACTGGGCATCACATCTGCTGGAATTCCGCACCCCTCTCCCTCCCAACCCTACCCTCTTCGACCACTCCCCTCTTCTCCCCTCTCTCTCCACTCCTCTATCTCTCTCCCAACCCTCCTCCTGGTTCCCCATCTTTCACGCCTGTTGAGGGCACTGTAGCATGTACCAATCAGATTCGGAGCCGACCGGTGGGGTACAAATGTCGCTGCATGTACGATCTGTGGTTTTGAACGCTCCCGCCCCAGGACTCAAAGTGTGTACGTGCGTGCGTGCGTGTGCGCGCGCGCGTCGTTGATTGGTATGTACATATGCGGGTTTCAGAATGTGGAATGGAGTCCTCCCAGGGCAGGCTCAATGTATCCATCTTCATTTCAGTAAGGGGTCACGATTCACGGATCAAGCTGTGATGTTTTCTCTTCTCAAAGTTTTGTGCTGAGGGCTCTCTTCAGGATCGTTACTGAGCCCCAGACAGATTCCAACTTTAGTTCGTTTGCAATCATATTGTTGTGGATTTCCGCCTGTTTGGCGTGCGGGCGACCGCCTTTAGCTAAATTGTGGCCGCGCGCGCCCACCGAACGAGCAATCTCGTCGCAGCTTTTCGGATCAATGCCGAAACCCAGCTGGTTGTTAACCACACCAAAAACCAGCCAACTCTTCTGTCCACGCGCTACAGGGTCGATCGCCGAATTGTCGATGTACCTAATTATTCGCGCAGACAGAAATGCTGGGGATTTACACCTCAACGGAGCCTGCACAAAAACGAGCCGCTTTAAGCAGCTCGTTCCGTTTGCGATTG
>NC_140964.1:89458791-89498791 GCF_056783735.1 Eptatretus burgeri | reverse complement strand
TATTAAATATACACATATATATATATATATATATATATATATATATATATATATATATATATATATATATATATATATATATATATATATATATATATATATATATATACTGAAACGCAAAAGAAACTTACCACCTTTTAAACCTTCAAATATCAACAATAACACTGCGTGTAGTAAATGTGTGAACTTATTTGTGGACAATAGTGTCCTCACTGTCAGACAAAACGGTCACGGATGGTCACTTGAACCTTCAATGGTCACTTCATAGCACAGCAGTTGAACAGCCGTTTTGACTGTCGGTGATTAGCCAAGGGGTATGGGATGATTTTAATGAGTTGCACGTGATGTCTTGATATTGGCTTTAAAAAGGCCAGTGCAAAATGGGAATTTCAATCAACATGCCACGGTTGTCAAGGGATCAACGGCAGTGTGTCTTGGGCATACTGCAAGGCGGATTGAGCTACCGTAAGGTGGCACGTCGCCTTGGCTTGTTTACACCAGACGATATCGGCCCTGGTGGACAGAGACACCCTCCACAACTCTGCAGATGACAGACCTCGATCAGGGAGGCCTCGAGTCACCACTGCAAGGCAGGACAGGCAGATGGTCCAAAGTCAGATGGCTTCAGACATTGAGGACTGAGTGGGACACAATCCAGCAGCAATCCATCCAAAGACTGATAGGCAGTATGCGCCGACGATGCACTGCCTGTATCCAAAACAATGGTGGCCACACACGCTATTGAAAGGGCACTGACATTGCACCCTGTGCTGTTCTGGACTGCAGAACAAACTTATGAGATGGTGTATCTTGGTCAAAAACTTGACATGTCATCAATAAAATGCCAATGTTTCAATTAGGAAGTTGGTTTGTTTTATTTTGAACTGTTACAATTTTATTACATTTCAAACAAGTGGTAAGTTTCTTTTGCGTTTCAGTGTGTGTATATATATATATATATATATATATATATATATATATATATATATATATATATATATATATATATATATATATATATATATATATATATATATGTATGTATATGTGTATTTATGTATGTATATAGATATGTATATATATATATATATATATATATATATATGTGTATATATATGTGTATATAGATATGTATATATATATATATATATATATATATATATATATATATATATATATATATATATATATATATATATATATATATATATAGATATGTATATATATATATATATGTGTGTATATAGATATGTATATATATATATATGTGTGTATATAGATATGTATATATATATATATATATATATATATATATATATATATTTATATATATATATGTATATGTGTATATATATATGTATATAGATATGTATATATATATATATATATATATATGTGTATATAGATATGTATATATATATATATATATATATATATATATATATATATGTGTATATAGATATGTATATATATATATATATATATGTATATATATATATATATATATATATATATATATGTATATAGATATGTATATATATATATATATATATATATATATATATATGTGTATATAGATATGTATATATATATATATATATATATATATATATATATATATTTCTTCTTCTTCTTCTTCTCCTTTCGGCTGCTCCCGTTAGGGGTCGCCACAGCAGATCATCCGATCCGCATAGTGATTTGGCACATGTTTTACGCCGGATGCCCTTCCTGACGCAACCCTGGTCGCCTCTTACGACACAGGGATATGGTACACCTATTTTAACCGGGGTATACACCGGCCCAGTACACTGGTACTCATATATATATATATATATATATATATATATATATATATATATATATATGTATATGGAGGATAAATGGGGTTCTGAGGCACCCATTCAAATGAATGGGGTAAAAGGGAAAAACTTTTTGACTCAAGACCCAAAAGCCCGAAATAGGAGATTGATTTCCTCCCCCTCCCATACAAGCAAATGTAAAATTGAGACACTGATTAAAGCACTTCTTCCCTTTCATATTTTCACTCCACTCAAAGAGCGAACCAATGAATATTTGTCCATGTTCTACTTTAGGGAATAACTTAATTTTGTTACATTCATTTCCATCGAGTATATTCACAAAGATTACTTTGGAACTTGGTTCTTGGTTTATGTGTCTTTGTTGAGCAGAGATGAAATGATAAACTTCTCTTTTTGCTCTTGTTTGACCACCTCATGAGCCACAGATCATTGAGATTGTAGTAAATTGTTTTTCCATTGTTCAATTGATAACCATCAAAGATTTCAGTCCATTTAAGGATATTTTTTTTCTTTACATCCTCCAACTCATTTGTAATTAAATGTATCCACTAATTTGTTTTATCTACTTTTACCCCAGTTTTTTCTTCACTAAGAATTATTTGATATTTCTCACATTCTTTACGTTTTCCATTTAAATACCAAGGCTGATTACATCTCCACTCTTTGGTTTGGTTATTGCTTGGTTCTATCATTTATAAATCAGTAAAAAGATGGCGGAAGCTCGTCAAAATCCCCAACCCAATATCTTAACACTTATACTTATAACCATGAGGGAGACGATTGATTCCATTCTCTAAATTATATCTTTTATCATCAAAAGCTCCTAATGCTTTCTTATTTATCACTCCTGTATATAATTGATGTTTATAACTTCTTATTGTATTCATTTTTCTGAACTCTTCCTTCTTTAACATTAAACAGTTGTAATAATATTTCAAGTTTATTCTTTCCTTCATTATATTTTTCTTTATTCCCTTTAGTTTCTTATCACACCTTTCAATATTATTATTAATATACGTAAAAGCATAAGACTTTGATCTCAATCCTATAAATTCACTCATGACCTTCCCACCCAATTCATCTTTAAACTTACCAATAACCTTTTTATTCTTTGATGAAAATAACACATCACCTGACTTGGAATTACTTGTATCATATATATCAATATTATCAATGATATCCTCATATACATCATTTGTCTTAATTTCTAATATAAAACTATCGGTATCCATATATAACAATGACACATTATCCTTATACTTTGATTTTAAATTGTTATAGTGATAGTCATACATTAACGATTTTGACAAGTCAAGAATTGATGTTCCTATATAAATAGGTTTATTCATTTCAATACTCTCTTTTTTTCAAATGAATAGCACAAAAGTTCTCTGAAAACACCTCTGTTTGCTCAAAACTTGGTCTATTAATTAACTTTGAAGCCTGTTTGCAAGATGTAGCAAGTCCTATGTTTTGTCGATTCCTAACATTTTCCATAGTCTTTCCAAATTCAGCATAATTCATTAATTTATAAAAGTCCTTTTCAAAATCTGTTTTTGCTTCTGTTCTCCTTTTTGTATTAAAATCAATATTCTTATTTAACCAATGACTTTGTTTAAATTTCAAAATCCTATGAATTTTCCTCACTCTCAACCCAGCAGATAAATATTGTCTCAAGTTCCTTTGATGCAAAACATAACTTTCTTTATCATTTAATGTAGTAAGTAGTTTTTCTGGAGATTTACCTTTTATATTGAATGACTGTTATTAATCACTGAACCATTCTTTTCTTGGACTTTCTTTATCAGGGGCATAAGGTAGGTCTTTATGTTTGTGATGAAGTTCTTCTGGATATTTTATATCAAACTCAAAATAATATCCAACTTCAGCTTCATCCAATTCTTTTTGAGAGGAGACAACAATGCCTTGTAAAACTTTTTCATAATGTTTTTCTTTAACCCATTTAAGTTTTCCATAAGGTAAAGATTGAGACATTGCCCACCCATACAAATTGTTCGCATCATAATACATCAGGTAAGAGTTGTCCTCATTCTTATTATAATCAGGAAGATATTTGTTCTTTGCTTTCGCATATCTCTTGGAACATACTTGAGATATTCCTCCTCTTTTAGCCTTCTCTATCATTAAAAGCATATCTATATCACTGATTAATTCCAAATTTTGTTTTCTCATTTTTAGCATCGCACTCCAAGCCAAACCCGGGGCTGTGTAATCGTGAACGGGCTCTAATCCATAAGATTTTTTTATTATGACAGACTGTTCCAAAAGTATCAAACACATCAGACAATAACAATACATCAGTGTTAAGATACAAATCATGATATTCTCCAAGATTCTTTATGTTAAACTTCTCCCAAACCTTTTTAGCTTGTGTATAATCTCTATCGGAAATACGAGTTTTATTCAACTTGCCAGAGAAACTTTCCCTTGAAGGAAGTTGTGTTTCTTTAAACTTCTCAAATGAATCCATATAGTCATATGGATATATTCCCTTTTGTGATAAGAGATCAATCTCTTCTTGATTTGAGAAATGTGATTTAAGATTCGGTAAGTTTTTAATATTTGATGCTAAGTTAGATAATGGACTTGCCATAAACTTGTACGTCTCAAGAAATCTGATATGGGTTATGGGGGATGCATGAATTGTTTTTGTGAATGAGATGTATTTTTGATCTGCGTTAGGAATGGCAGAAATATCTCCTGATGTCTTTGAAAGTTCATTTATAAATAGATGTGTGTCATAGTGAGTGTTGTTGTGAAGAAAGACAGGAATAAAGTTTGGAGGCTTTAAATTAAGATTACAACGGGAATGAGCTGGACCTCTATATTTACCAGTAAGATGACAGTGATCCCTAACCTTGACCTCTCCTTCAATTTTCTCCTCACAAATATGACAGATACTGTTCTTTCTAAATTCCTTTTTCTTTGCCTTTGTTGAAGACATTGGTTTATAGGTTTTAACAAATATTTCTCTTCGTCTTATACAGTCTTTTTCCAATCGTCTTACAAACTACTCTGATGCATCTTCTCCTCTATAAAGTTCTAACTTCTTGTATTCATCACCAACAGATGATTTGATATAATAACAGAAACCACAAGGAGTATGTTTTTGATATTTATTTGTGCATGATTTGTTTGGATTTTGAGAAACAGTATCTATCTTTTCAAGCATACTTTCAAAATCAGCGTATATCAGAAACGGATGTTTTATAGATTTGTTAAAATCTATGAATGATATGTTTGAACCTGCTTTTGGTAAATTGATTACGGTTGATTTAGGATTACTACAATATTTTGAATGTTGATTTAATCATGCTTTTGTATGAAAGGAGTTGAGACATCTCTTTCAAGGATACGTTTCACATTTTCTCTTGTATATTTGTGATTTAGTTAATGATGATAAATTTTTGATGAAAGCATTATGTGATTTTTTCCTTTGAAGTAAAGTAGAGAAGGTCAATGTGTGTTTCATCATTTTTATAGTTGTTTGAAATTTTTAATATCTGAACTTTGTATCCATTAATCCATATACATAAACAGATAGATTATTCATTTTCTCAAATTTAGGAATATCTCTCAATGACAATGGAAACTTTAAATCTTTAACATTTACTGTATTCGCGTATTTCTTATAATGTTCAACCCTTTCAGGATTCCATTGTGGATGATGTAAGTGAGCAAGAACAGACCATAGAAAACATTTATTATTATTATCTTTGTTTTGAATATTAAGAACCGCTTTCTTTACTTTTATCTCTTTTGGTAAATCAATATAAGATGAAGCTTGAAGAGGATCTGCTTTTAAGATGTGTATATCTAAAAAGATTATTTTTGTAATTGCAAATCCACTACCGACTACAGTGTTATCAACATCTTGTTTTTGTCTCTGGAGTTCATCGTAAACAGCACATCTTGAAAAATCTTTAAATGATGAGATAAAATGAGGGTTTGTCCTCATATAGTTGTTTCATCACCTCATCTTACGATATTCAATTTTACACCCATATAAAACTTAAAAGTTTTCTTTTCACTTAATGTGTTTTTAATTATAGTTTCAATACTTTGTTTAACCATATCAACAGCTTCAATGATTGAAGATTGTCCAGGATCTTGAAAACGAAACAATCTTATTTTTATATGTCCTTTAAATGCCCCATCAGTGTTTTCAATGGAGAATTTAGTGGCACCTTCCCTTTCTTCATTGTTTTTGTGTTTGCGTGATTGAAGGTGTTTATTATAAAAAAAAAATTAGGAATATCATTATCACATCTATCACAATGTTTTGTTTCTTGTTCAAGTGGAGATATTTGTCTGAAAAGATTGAATGTGTGTTTGTTGGTTTGAAGGTGTTTTTTATAACATTTATATTCATGATTACAAACAGCGCAGGACGTTGTTTTCACCATATTTACACAACAAAACGTTGCTTAAAGTGAAATTTTCTTGATGAAATTTTGTTTAATTTATGGATGAATCTGTGCTTAAAACCATTTTATCCTTCAACTTTTTCACTGAATAAATACAATGTATCAAGACACAAAAGACAAGTTTCAATCAATCTCTTCATTTGTAAAAGATACTGAGAAATATGTCGAGGATATAAAATTGAACAAAGATAAATATAACAACTATTGGATAAAAACAATTATGGTGAATAATATGAGTTCTTCAATTTCCTTCAGTGGAAGGGCTTTTAGTATATCTGGAAGAACATCAATTAAAGTAGCTCTCAAAAAAGTTTCTCCTCTCCTTCTGCCAATATATTCAAAACTATAAAAAGCACTGAAACAAGAAAAAGTATCAAAAAGAAAAACCTTATGGATGAAGCTTTTGAAAGAAAAGATAAGACCATCTGTAATATGCAAGGAGAAATTGGTATTTTTTTCAACAACCCGAAAGAGGTAAATCCTGATGAAATGAAGGATGTTAATATATCAGGTGACATGGCATTTCGTTCAATTGTGGTTAAGGATCATTTTAAAATTACCTTTAATATAGAAAATGTAGTCGTTGAATCTGTTAATGAAAAAAAGGATATCGATAAAGATGGTAATGTTTTTTCGACTCATTAAATATGAGTCATTATTCAACTGAAGATTTTGAAGATTATGAGAGTAATGATAGTATCTCTGTTGGAACAGAAGACAGTTCTGATCCCGAGAGTTTGTGTTCAAACGATAGTCATGAAAGTAGTTTTATAGATGATTGTGAAAGCACCAATGAAAGTACTGAAGATGAATTTTAGTTTTAGCAAAGTTTTATTTATAAATATGAGTAGTATACGAGATCTTGAGTCCTTTGAATTCCCTGATTCTCGATATGACAAATTTGAGAATTGTCCTGCATGTGATAGAGTGGGATTAAACACAGAGTCAAAAGCCTATAAACAATGTATATTCTGTGATAATCTTCAAATTAATGATAATAAAAGAATATAATTATTTTATATTTCCACCAAAAATGAATTACTTAACAAGATTGATTTGAGAAATGAATGTAAACTATAAGGGTGAAAACACACCTTTCATTACAACGGAAGAAACTGAATGTATATGATAAATGTTCAAAGGATTGTTGTTATATATATATTATTCACGATTGCCATTTTCATGGAAATATCAACACAAGATATTGTATAAATAAAATAATGGATTATCTTGAAATTAAACCCGAACTGAGGATAAAATATAGTTTCCAAAAAAGCCAATAATAAATCAAATAACCTGTTTTCCAAATATATAAATGAATTATTTTTTACCGATTTGGGAAAATCAGATAAAATTTAACAACCATACAAATCTTCCAAATTCATTAAGATGTCTCATAGTTGGTTCAAGCGGGTGTGGAAAAACCTGCTTACTTTTAAAGATGCTCCTCACTCCCAACATTTTGGATTATGATAATTTAATAATTTTCACAAAGTTCAGTTTTCATCCTGAGTATCAACTACTCTCACAAGGTTTTAATGCTGGTCTTCAAAAAGAAGATATAATCAGTTTATTTAAAGTTCAACACAAACTAAATGATTACAACATTGAAGATATAATACAACTATTTTGTGATACACAGAGATATAAGAAGAAATCAAAGCCAATAATTTGTATTCTTCATGATTATACGGATGATATACCTTCTCCCCAAGATTTGGATAAATCAAAAAAGAACCTCGTTATCTTTGATGATTGTGTTAATGAGAGAAACCAAACGGTAATGGACAGCTACTACACAAGAGGGAGACATTCTTCTTGTAATTGTATTTATCTCAGTCAATCATACTTTCAACTCCCTTGTCGCTCAATAAGAAACAATGCTAATACTTTTATTTTCTTCAAGTTAAATTCAATAGACATAAACAATTTTTGGAGAGACAATTGTTCTACCTTATGTCGTAAAAAGGAATTTGGGGATTATATGAAGCACACGACTGAAAAATATAAATATATTGTTGTGAAACAAGATGAGATATTCAGGGATATATTTTTTATTTTATAAACAATTACATATATAAATGACAACCATTATTATAAATCTTGTGGGTAAATCTGCTTCTGGAAAAAAAAACTTTCATAAATCAAGGATCTTTTTTTCGTACAAATGAGAATATTGCAAATTTGCTTAAAAAGTACCATGTAGTTCGTGTCTTATCAACAACAACGAGAGCAATAAGACCTGGAGAAGTAGAAGGTGAAGATTATTACTATATTTCAGGGGAGGAACATATGCGATTGAGGAATGAACGTCAAATATTTGAGGAGGTTTCTCTTGGTACAACAAAATATTCACATTGTAAGAGTGAGTAAAAGAAACTAAAATCTGGTGGTCTTGGGATATTAGAAACTAATCCAGAAGGAATGACACAAATTATTAAACATCTGAGTGGTAATGGGGTCAAGATTTTATCATTCGGTTTTGATGTTGATGAAGAAACTCAATGCAAACTTATGAAAAGCAGAGATACCACAAGTATTAGTGAAGAATAAATTACAACTCGTATTAATGTTAAGAAAGAATTTGAGAAAATATCTACGGAAAAGATTTATTTGAACACATCTACTTGGATGATGAAGAAAAGAAAAATTTCCCTATTGATCTTTACAATTCATTAAATGATATTTTCCAATAAATAAATGGATGTGAAAGAAAGAGCAAGAAGATTTAACATCAAGAGTTGGTTTCAAAAGTTGTAAAACAACAGGAAGACATAAAGAAGAAACGCAGACAGAAACTAATGGGTGAAGAAGGATTGGAAAAAAAACAAGAGAAATTTTTGAAACCACTTAAAAAAATTCCCCAAGATAAAATTAATGATGCTTCCACAGTTCCCACAATCGAATACACCCCTAAAAAACTTCAAACGTGAAAAGATTTCAATCAAATGACTGAGGAAGAATTAGAGCATATATGATAATTAGAATATGATGATGAAGGATTATTTCAACAACTGGAAGAGATAAAATCACCCCCCTGATGATATTGTGAAGGCTCTTCAAAACAATGAATATTCGGTGGATTCAAAAACCAAAGCAGGACTCATTCGAACACAACAACCAGCAATATTTCATCTTGTTCAAGAAAAGGGATTGATATTTGATGATAAATTAAGGTTCTTGAGGTCTGCTCAACCCCCTGTTTAATTAATGATTCATTAATCTCATTAATGAGATTAATGTTTCTTCGAACAAAAGATGGAAAACAAGGTTCATCTGTGAAGGATGAATCAAAGTATTTTGATAAACCATTGGATATGAAAAATAAGGATGATATAGTATATATTGATCTGCTGGACTATCTTAATTATAGGGTTAGTCTATCTGGTAAAAGTACGAAGAATGAGAAGGAGAAACACATTATTCAGGCTTTAAGTAGCCTTGGTTCAGGTGTTAGTTTTCTTCCAAGTGACCGTTCACAATTAGTAAATGGACTGTTATTGCTGTTAGGTAGTAAGAAGGCTGGAAATAATTGTTTTAATGAAGCATCAGCCATTTTAGACCAGTTGATGAACATGAAAATAATTAATAAATGTCAATACAAAGACATTTGATCCCATATTAAATAAGATGAGAAGCACAATCCTTCGTTTTAAGGACAATCCTTCACAACAAGTGACCACACATCTTCTTTCCCATACCCAATACAACTTGACACAACAAAAGAATATGAGGCATCTTTATTGTCCATGGAAACTTATAATACCAGCTTTAATATCACCGAGAAAAATGACAAGTTTAGTTATAATCCGGGAAGTGGATACAAAATGATAACAGTTTCACCCGGAGCATATGAGATTTCTTAAATATCTTCCGAAATTGCTCGTCTTATAAAAGAACAGAGTGATGAACCAAAAAATATTGTTATAGATATTCAAAAACGTGCTTCAAAATCAATGATTAAATTTAAAAATACCTGCAAGGTTGATTTCACAATTGATAATTCATTTAGAGAGTTATTGGGTTTCTCCTCAAAAAAGATTGAAACTAATGGGACGTTTTACAGTGATAATGTCATTCAAATATCCTCAGACATAAATTCGGTATTAATTCACTGTAATTTCATGATGGAATAAGAACAAATACAATATTTTCATTCAGCGCATACTCAACCCCAATTGGTTATAAATTCAATATGGAACCCAAAAATCTGGTTGATCTACCTCTGTCAGGAAAAAAACATCCACAGAGTAAATTTTAGGATAACCAACCAAGATAATCGCATGATTTATTTTAATGGAGAAATTATATCCATTGGAATTCACCAACGTGAAGTTTTCTAATAAATAAATACGATGGTTATTGTGAGGAAACACGAGTTGGGAAAATATAAAATAATTACAGGGGTTGGGATGTTCCTTTCCCCATACTCCAAGGGTGAAGGTATGTATCTTGGAATAGGATACTATAAACCGAAGAGACGAAGGGGTGTCGGACATCAATTTAGAAAAAAAGGAGATGGGATAATTAATACTCTAATGGGTATAGGTTCAACTATTCTTTAACATAAAGACCAAATTGGTTCAACTCCTTCTGCTGTGGGAAATGTAGCGGTGATATTGAGTATAAAAGATGTCCAAAAGCAATCTCATAAATTACAAGCAATAAAAGAAATTAAGAAAGGCAAAACTCAGTTGTCTCCCCAAGAACGACAGAAAATAATTCAAATACTTGGGTCAGGGTTTCAAAAGTTTTAACATCTTTTTTCCAAAATAAATACAAGTATGGAAGCAATTGATAGTATCTATGATTTGGATGATACCATTATCATCTCAAACTCCACTGAAAAAAGAAGACTACTTCAAGGTAAATGCAATAACTGGAACAGACTGGAAAGCATATGGAACACAAAGTTTTGAAATAAATAATCAACAAACTTATTTGAATCCTGCCGAAAGTTTCTTGTTGTGTAAATTTACATTCACTAAGGCTGCGAATAACACAAACGCCACACTTGTAAATGATTTCTTCTAGAAAATGCTTGATAGTGTTCGTTTGTACATTGGAACACAAGAAATTGAAGTGGTTGATTATGTCTCTGCTACATCCGAAATGATGAAATTTACACTCCATTCATTTAGTGATAGAATGGGAAAGGGGGCTGTCGAAGGTTTTATTCCTGATCTGGCAATGGGAACAAGCACAGACCCTGGATGCAGTGAAAGGAAAGAATGTATCATGATGATGCAAAAGCAGGTAATAGTTTTACTGTGGCAGTTCCTCTTAAAGGTATATTTGGATTTTGTGATCATGATACAGTTCTGTGTGGTCTTAAAATTAGATTTCAACTGCAAAGGAATGATAATGAAAATAGATTGCTTTTTGGTGTGGCTAATGCTTTTGCTGCTCAGAATAAAGTTCTAATTGATGAAATTAGTTGGTATATAAGTGAATATGCTCCTAATCTTAAAACAGAAGAGATGTTGAATAAAAAGACTTAACTCAAAGAAGCCACTCAATATGTCATACCATAAAAGATGATGCCAACACATTAAGCTGAACCAAACCACTTACACGTGGAATTTGGGTGTTCTGGATGGAAAGCCACGATATCTGTGGATAATTAAAAAAAAAACACATGGTGATACTGCTACTGCTAAAAATAATGCATTGAGTGAAAATGCAAAGGTGAAACAACTTCGCGTTTCTCAAGATGGAACATTTTATCCATGAGATAGATTGAAAATTAATTGGAAAAAAAATGATTATGCTGAAGCATACAAGTCTTAACAAAAGGTGTGTGAAAGCAATGGAAATAAAGAACCAATTTTGGATATGACAGCATTTAAAAGTCTGTGTGCAATCTATGCGATTGACCTCAGTGCTCAAAAGGAAACTATAAAGTCTAATCGAGTGGATACTTCCCCATACATTGAAAGAGGAGAGAGTGAAGAAGTTGATACATATTGTTTGCTTTTGGTAGAAACAGAATTACAAATGAATACAGATAATGGTGTTATGATTAGTCTCACATAATTTTTTTTGATAAATAAATGAGTAGAAAAGTGCCAACTGGGGTATATGTTAATCAAATCAATCTTCATCAACTATCATCTTGTATTCAAAATCAAAAGCCTTGTATGATTAACATTAATACAATTCAGAGAAAAGGAGCAGTAAAAATTGATGTTTTGCTCACAAAAGAACAGTACAGGTGAAACTCTTGAACGATCATGGCTCTCTTAAAATTAAAATGTCAAAACCAATGTTGAAGAAATATTTAATAAGAGAGACGAGTGGAGGATTTCTCCCATTTCTAATTCTTTAATTTGCTGGTTTCAGTGCTGCTGGAGCATTGACGGGTGGTATTTCAGCAGCGTTGAAAACTGCGAATGAAAGGAAGGCTCAACTCCAGGCTCAAAAAGAATTGGAAAGACATAACAAACAGTTGGAGAAACAAATTAGTGGAAGTGGTGTAATTGTAGATTTTACTGAAAAACTTGAAATTCTGCCTGATAAAGCAAGATTGTTAGTTGGAGATATGCTTTCTTCTATCGCACAAGCAGGTGTAAAATTAACTAAAAGGGGTAATGGATTATATCTTTCATAAATAAATAAATGAGCATTGATGAGTGGTTTAAAGAATTTGGAAAGAATAATAAATAAAATTTACAACTTTTCAAATATTGTAAGTAATTAAAAATTAATTATGTTGTTATTTGTATGAGAGATGAATTTACAAACGTGTCTGAACATACAAAGAATATTATTATGAACTTATAAGATAATAATGGGAACGGTTCTCATTGGGTTTGTATTTTTAATAGTCAAGACAAATATTATTTTGATAGTTTTGGTCTTCCACCACCTGTTGAAGTAATAAAATTCTTACAGAATGGTGTTTATCAAACATTTCAAGTCCATGAATTAAATTTCAAGTGTTGTCATCAATTATGTCAACATGTCTTATTTCAACTCAACAAAAAGAAATATTTTAATGACATTATTTTTCATCTAATATCAATGACTTATGTTGGTAGAGATGGTTCTATCTTTCGTGTATCCCAATAACTGGATATTGATTTATCAAATTATTACACAAAGGCACAGGCTGAACGACAGAAATATAGTCGAACAAAAAATATTACAATGAAAAATGGTTATAAACTCATAAATTATCCAAGCCCGACTGATGTGAATGACTTGGTGAGATTAGGTAATTTATCACAATATATACCCTTAAATAAAACGGCTGTGTATTCCAAAGATACAGAAATATTGACTTTATCCCTGGGTCAGACAGAATTCACAGTTCCAATTAAAATAAAAATTTTTAAAGAAAGACGTATCGTTTGTATGAGAATACAACATTGGGGATATGATATGAATGATTTAGGGTATAATTGGTCATTTAAAATAAACCTAGAAGACCTGAAATAATTAAATCAGTCTCGTAAGGAAGAATATTATCCACTTGGTGTCGAGAATGAGTTTTGTGGAAGCATGATTAGCAAACAACAAATATAAGAATTTAATAAGGGTAAAACCAATCATGGTTTTGCCATAGTTTATATCATGAAAACACAAAGAACAGGATTATATATAACAAGTTATGGAATACAAACTGATTTAACTATGGGAAGATGGGGAGGTATTTCCTGTCATTATATTAATCTGTCATATATTTCTAATATATAAATGACAGCAAGAAGGCTTCAAGAAAATTATCATTTCTGTGTCCAAGCATACCTTCAAGAAAAGGTTATTCGGTATTTTGATAAATATGTTCTACAACATAAGAATGAGGTATTTTCAATAAAAGATTGGTTTTATACTGATGTTAATAAACCCACAACTTTAGATTTAACTAAATGTTAAATAAAGAAAAAATGTTAAAGTGAAGAAAACGCAGGGCTCTTTTAGAAAATCGGAAGAAATTTTATTGGTTTCCTGTTGTAAAAAAAATATTTTGAATGCAGGAAATAAATAATAAATCCTGATGAATATATGTATGATATTCTATGGGGTGAAAGTGGTTCTAGGGTCATAGGGGATGAGTAAGGAGTTGAAGAAACTGAGAAGAGAGAGAAGGAGGAGAGGGAGAAAAGAGAGAAGGAGGTAAGGGAGAAGAGAGAGAAGGAGGAGAAGGAGAAAAAGAGAGAAGGAGGAGAAGGAGAAGAGAGAGAAGGAGGAAAGGGAGAAGAGAGGAGTAGATGCAGAAGAGAGAGAAGGAGGCAAGGGAGAAGAGAGAGAGAGAAGGAGAAGGAGAGGGATGAAAGAGAGAATAAATACTTTTAAAAATATGGAAACCATTGAGATTTTTAAAAGATCCAAGGTATTGCAGAAAATAAATCAATCTCAATGCACCGAGGAGGAAAACAAAGAATTGGCAAGTCTATTAGAAATATTTATGTCAAGGCTATTAACATCGGTTTCAAGGAGAAGATATAAACGAGAAAGTGGAGATAAAGAAGAGAAAGAAGGAAAAGATTGTTATTGATGATGTTGGTCTAATTGACTTTAAAGTTTTACATTTTTTTCTTAAATAAATGGAGGAGAGAGTGAAGACATTCCTGAGGATTCTTTATGTTTTAAAAATTAAGATTCAAATGTGCATGTTGGAAACTAAAAAGGTTTTCACACTCTGTCGGAATTTTTCTCATAAATAAATGAGTTATTGTCTCAAATGCAAAAAGAAAACATACTAAAAATATCTCATATTTTAAAAGTAAAATAACAGGGTTATACAAAAAGGCATATGTTCGGTGTGTTGCTCTAAGAATAGTAAATTAATCTCCAAACACAAACGTGGGGGAGATACACAAAAGTTTTTATCAGGACGTAAATTTACAACTACTGGAATACCAGGGGAATTACATCTACCGGGGTATTCTTTCTGTGGTCCAGGAACAAACTTGAATAAAAGATTAGATGAGGCTGACGATCCTAAACTGTGGAGCAAACCTATCAATATGGTTGATGAAGTGTGCATGAGGAACGATATTGATTATGGAAATAGCACAACGTTGGAAGAAAAACATGAATCCGATAGAGAAATGTTGTATAATTTGTCTATGATACAAAATCCAACCTTGAGAGAAAAAGTTGATCGGTTCATCGTGAAGAAGATGATTAGTGCTAATTTGAAACTTGGGCTTGAAAATTCAAAAACTTATAGGCTCTAATGATGTCATTAATATTGAAGAGCAATTAGCTGATGAATTACATAAACCAATAATCACAAAGTTTCATAGAAGGAAGGTTTATTCAAGGAAGTTGATTATATCTGGTCCGCTGATTTGATTGAACTCAAGAATGATATGGGGTACAAGCATGCTTTAACCGTAATTGATTTGAGGAGTAGATATGCGTGGGTTGTCCCTTTAAAAAACAAAACAGGTAATACTCTTATGTTTGCCTTTCAACCGATATTTAATAAAAGCAAGAGAAAACCTAAAAAAATTGTGGACTGATGAGGGTACAGAGTTCTACAACAAAACATTTATGAATTTTCTTAAGAATAATAGAATTACATTATACAGCACCTTTAATGAAGGAAAAGCGGTTGTTATTGAGCGATTCAATCGCACTTTAAAAGAGAGACTATATAAAAAATTCACTCAACTCGGTTCTCAACAATGGTTATCTTTAATTCAGGACATTGTAGATAAGTATAATGATACGATTCACACCTCAACGAATAATAAACCATCAGAAACATTTACAAAATTAGAATATGAAAGAGACAAGTCTGAAGACGACGATGGTTCACGAGCGGTATTTGACGATGTCGATTGTTTCAGAAGTTAAGGATGAGACAATGTGATAATGTTTGACCAAGTTATAAAAATGATCAACATGATGTGGTACGAGTGACAGGTTATTAGCTGCAAAATGTCTAAAACCCATTTTCGTTCAACAACTTTAAAAATTTGACCTTTGCATAACTTTTAAAGGTCCCAAAACAATGTTGTGGACATTAAAATAAGGAAACGGTATACGTGATATAGCTTAATGGAGTTAATTGGTCGAAGAAGTTCGAAAACCCGGTTCGATTCCCACAACTTTGAAAATTTGACCTTTGTGATCTTTAAAGGTCAAAGGTCAAGGATTATGACCTTTGGTGCAAAACTTCCTCTGGAACATTCCAGGAACAATATAACGTCATATAGGCTATATGGCATTTCACACCCCTCGGATTATCCTTACTTTGATGAAATCAGCGTAAAAACAAACTTGTAGGGGGCACCACGGGCAAGGTGTTTGAGATAGAGAAAAATGGTTTCAAGACTTTAGGTGGGGAATGACCTCAACATTATGCATAAAAAATATTGTCATCCTCGCTCTCAAAGTTTGGGCGGTCGTCTGATTTTTATGTCAAAATTCAAAATTTTCAAAGTTCATGACCTTGTGACCTTGACCTTGGGACAAAAATGAAAAATCGAGCTCCGTGGGGCTCTGCAGGTGCCATTGGGCTAACCAAATACCGAAACCCCTGCCAGATTCGACAACCCCCTCAGAGAAGATGCATTTTTATGTCAAAATCGCAATTTTCTAAGTTCGTGACCTTGTGACCTTGACCTTGGGACAAAAATGAAAAATCGAGCTCCGTGGGGCTATGCAGGTGCCATTGGGCTAACCAAATACCGAAACCCCTGCCAGATTTGACAAACCCCCTAGGAGAAGATGCAAATTGAAATCGGCTACCCCCTAAAAATACAATTCGCAATTTTCTAAGTTCTTGACCTTGTGACCTTGACCTTGGGACGAAAATGAAAAAAAAGCTCTGTGGGGCTATGCAGGTGCCATTGGGCTAACCAAATACCAAAACCCCTGCCAGATTCGACAAACCCCTCGGAGAAGAATTTTTTTGTCAAAATCACAATTTTCTAAGTTCGTGACCTTGTGACCTTGACCTTGGGACGAAAATGAAAAATCGAGCTCCGTGGGGCTATGCAGGTGCCATTGGGCTAACCAAATGCTGAAATGCCTGTCAGATTCGACAAAACCCCTAGGAGAAGATGCAAATTGAAATCGGCTACCCCCTAAAAACACATGTTATTTTGGCGTGGCTCCGCCCATAATGGACGCACCATGCCCATTCTCAGGAAAACACAACTCGATCATGATATAAACCTCCCACCAAAATTTCATTAGGATCGGATCAAAACCCACGGAGCTATGCTCGGGACAGACAGACAGACAACAACAACGAATATCGTGGTCACTTATATTTTTCATGAAAATATTTTTTTCGTGAACCAATTAATGTCAGAAAGCCCAAGTTCAAAGTTGGTGATATAGTAAGAATATACAGGTGGGAATCTCATTTTGAAAAAGGTTATACTAAGCGATGGACAAATGAACTTTTTAAAATCTTTGATGTAATAGATACATTTCCTTGGACTTATAAGGTATATGATTTCGAAGGGGAAGAGATTTTAGGTTCATTTTATTCACAGGAATTACAAAAGACAAAGATAAATTGGAAAAAAACCCTTGGGCTTACAAATTATGTGATTTAAAGGGGAAAGAGATTTTAGGTTCATTTTATTCACAGTACTTAAAAAAGACAAAGATAAATCAAAAAAAAAATTCTGTTTGACTCCACCCCTTTTTTAAACTCCGCCCCTTTTTGACTGTGCCCACACAAGCCCCACCCACACAAGCCCCACACATGCAAAAACCACACAATCCCCACCCCACACAAACCCCACCCACCCACAAAATCCACATCCACAAAAGCCACATCCACACAATCCCCACCCACAGCCACATCCACATCCATCATATCCACATAATTAATGATTAGTTAATTAGTTACCCACACACAACATGTTTATTTAATTAAAAAAATTGCTCCACCCACACAAACCACATCCACACAAACCCCATACACACAAGCTCCACCCACACAAGCCCCACCCATCCACACAAGCTCCACCCACACAACCTCACCCAGCCACACAAACCCCACTTCACACAAGCCCCACCCACACAAGCCGCACCCATCCACACAAGTTGCACCCACACAAACCCCACCACACACAGGGTCCACCCACCCACACAAGCCCCACCCCCCTGTGCACCCCCACCTTTGACCCACCACCCCCCTCATCCAGACCACCACCCTTCCCCACACACACAAGGGGAGGGGAGTGGGGTGGTGGGTCGTTGGGGGAGCGCACCTACCCCCCCTCCTTTGCACTTCCTTTATTCTTTTTTTTATAATCAAGAATTAAATAATTGAAAGCAAAGCAAATATAATTAATCAAGATTGAAAATATTAAACATTTTTCTTTTGGTAAATATTCAGTTGCGAGAATGGACAATCTTTTCCAGCAGTCTGCTTCAGATGTCTTGTGATTTTGAAACTCGGATACCATATTCTGTTTTGAAACAAAAAGAACCATTAGAGCATATAAAGATGATTATATAATGATATGAATAAAATAATCAATTGAACATTTACCTCCAGAAGATCGAGTTTTGGGTCCATTTCATCCAGATGAGCATTTAAACTGAAACAAGTTGGAAATGAGTCATCACCCCATGGAATTTCAACATCTTCCCATTCAAGGTTGTGGAATTCATTCGTTTCACTACCCATGTATGATTCAGTTTTAATGCTGAAAATAAAAAAAAACAAGTCAAAAATTACCACCAAGTTGTGGTATTGCTTTTAAATTAATTACCACCATGCCAAATAAAAGGTTGTGTATAAGGAGAACAGAAAGAGACAAACAGAGACAAACAGAGAGAGACAGATAGAGAGAGACAGAAATACAGTGACACACACACACACACACACACACACACACACACACACACACACACACACACACACACACACACACACACACACACACACACACACACACACACACACAGAGCGATAATTTCTCACCTTGGTCTCGGGTCATTCAAGATCAAAGGACGTGAGAGAATTTCTTCCTATCCAAGAAAAATATCATTAATTTCTTTCTGAAACGAGTAAATGTCTTCAAGAAAGTCATTCATTTTTGTTCACTCATCATGTAATTCAAATAACTCATTTTCAACATCAGCTATCAACTATGTTCTTATTGGGGACAAGCTGTTCGGAAAAAACAATCATTATTAGTCGTATCACGATTTAATTAATAATCAATTGCTTCACCATCATTCTAAGAGGAAGCCAGACTTTACAATACACACACAAACTTACCAATATTGTGATGGGTTATCTTCTTCGTCAGATGAAAGATAGTTCATGTCTCAGTCATTTACCATTGGGTCAAGATGACAAACCGCCAAACAGAAGAGAAATGCCTGGCTTATAAACCATGTTGGAGGAAGTCAGTTGGATCTTTGCCTGGAGTTGCCTCATTGTTCTCTTTCCTGTTTTTCAACAGCTCTGTAATTCTGGAAATTTCCCCAAGCTTCCTGTTTTCCGCTGCACTCAGACAGCTGACAGAATGTGCGTAATGTATTCATGTTTGAGTTTAATTTTAACAATTTTATAGACTCTAAATAAGTTTAATGTACATGAGTGGAACCAAAATATGCTCAAACAAGAGCATTGAGAGAAGTTTATCATTTCATTTCTGCTCAACAAAGATACTTAAACCAAGAACTAAGTTCCAAAGTAATCTTTTTGAATATACTCGATGGAAGTGAATGTTATAAGAAAATTAAGTTATTCCCGAAAGTAGAACATGGACAAATGTCCACGTTGGTTCGGTCTTTGAGTGGAATGAAAATATGAAAGGGAAGAAGTGCGTTAATCAGTAAGTCTCAATTTTACATTTGCTTGTTTAGGAGTGGGAGAAAATCAGTCTCGATTTTACATTTGCTTGTATGGGAAGGGGAGGAAATCAGTCTCCTATTTTGGGCTTTTGGGACTTGAGTCAGAAAGTTTTTCCCTTGTCCCCCATTCATTTGAATGGGTGCCTCAGAACCCCATTTATCCTCTACATTGTTGTGTTGTTCGTCTTTCGGCTGCTCCCGTTAGGGGTCGCCACAGCGGATCATCCGTTATGATCCGCATACTGATTTGGCATAGGTTTTACGCCGGATGCCCTTCCTGACGCAACCCTGATCGCCTTTTACGACACAGGGATAAGGATTGGGTTTCGCCATGATTCCGGGCTGCCCTACACCCTCTCATAGCGTGGCCCAAGTGCAGAGCTCCCGTCCTCAAGCGATCCTCCAACCCGAGTAGCCGGATTACAGGCGCACACCACTACGCCCGGTATTATCCTCGACATATATATGTAGGTATATATTGTATAATATATATATATATATATGTATATATATATATGTATATATATATATATATTATACTGTATATATATTTTTCAGCATCCACTTGTCCGATTGACACATTTTTCAGGGTAGGAGCGACCCCGCCCCCCCCCCCTCCATGGAGAATATTTTAATTGTAATTGTGACATCATAAGTTACGTGATGACGCAACCATCTTGGATTAAATCCAAAAAATTAAAACATTATATCTCTGAAACCCCTGATCAGAAAATTTTTGGCACATCTCAGTCTACTTGCAATGAGGAATATAGGATTATAATGACATCATTGGTGATGTGGTAGACCAGCCATAAATGTTTTAATTGAAATCCTTCTTTCCATTGAGATTCAATGTGTATGTGCAGGCTGTGACATTTTCACCAGTTGAGCTTTCATCATCAAATCTTCAACAAACCTTTTATGAGATTGTGGAGAACACAAATGGTTAATATGTACAATTTTCTTTTAACCCTCGTTTTTATCAAGTTTTGTTCATCTCCAAAGCAGATGCAGATGGGCTTTGCATTTTCAGATGCTTTCCAGTTATTCCTTTTTTTCATTTGATCTTCGGTTTATCTTTATTTATGACTGAACTTTAATCTGCACTCTTCATATCATTCATTATTAAATTTCATTTTACCTTTTATTTTCTTCTATCATCACCTGTCATTTTATACTTCTTTGCTCTATATGGACTTGATGCTTGTGTTTTGGATCATATAATTATGAATGCTTTTAAATACGCCATCACTTCGGCTCACACGTTGATCTGAGATATCCACTTACTGAGCATGTTATGAGTGGTGTCGTGCTTAGCTCAAAGAGTGAAAGTGCAGCCTCAAAAGCCTCATTGGCCAATCACGTTTCATGACACTGATGTTTTAGTGTTGTGATACGTGTGTTAAGCGGTTTCTCCAGTAAATTTTATTGTTGATGTGCCATACATGTCTTTTCCTTGCAAAATGATGTATTTTTCTTGTAGGGTAAATTACCATCATGTATATGCCATCGCACCTTTCCAACTTAATTGTCTGCTTTTCTCATGATCATGTCTCATGGTAAGCGTCGTAAGCGTCACAGAACGGCTTGCAGATGAAACCTGACTATCCACATTGAGTTAGTCTGTAACACCTCACATTGGGCCATATCTTTTTTTATATCACAAGTGAAATATTCAGCTTCATTTCTTCCACTGGGTGAAAAACAGAGAGAAAAGGCCAGATAGCTATAGAAGGGGAGGGCTGCTTTGACAACCTGTAGTGGGCTGACATTAGCAAACTGTGAACTCACCCCATGTGCTCAGCTAAGCCACAAATGAGTGGTTGTGTGGGGCTTTGTGCCGTTAATTGGATGTTGGATGCCCTCTGTCACTATGTCACATGACCTACCAGTAGCTCACTCCATAATTATGTTTAGCGATTTATTTTATTTTATTACTTTTATTTTTTTCCTAAAGCAATACCGATGGATGATACATGGCACACTTTGAGGCTTACTTTATATTAGTGTAACTGCCTGATCACAATCTGATCGGCCATTTTGTTTTCATAGTATCCAAACTTTGAAAGCGGTATAGATTTTTTTGATATCTCACCCCTATTAAACGGCTTAGGTGCAATTAAAAGTGATAAGTAATGGAATGTGGTTTAGTTATTTGGCACTGATTGACACTTTTCCAATAAACATTGATGGTGTAAGACAAACGAGGCACATCAAGAAAAGTAGGGAATGTGCACTGTTCTGCTTCAGAAAACTGCACACGCGGCATTGCTGCCTCACCATCCAAGGCCCTCTTCTGGCTGGGCCATAGAGCAGCTCTGTTGCGGGCCAGCAGACAGCCTGGGCACAAGGTAAAAGAACTGAGCGACGGCAGAATAAATGAAGTGCCTACAGCTGATTTCAGCAGTCTGGGCCTTGCCATTTATCAACGTTAGGCTGGCATTAGCAGATCTGAGGCTGGGGTCGGGTCTTGTGATCCACGTCCATGCCTGGCAGCTGCGACCACGTCTCTCAACCACTGCTCCAACTCGCAATCCTCCCCCCTTCATCCCCATCCACATTCCCCTTCCCCTTCCCCTTCTTCCTCTTCTTCTCATTGCCTGCTCCACTTCAAATGCTTTTCCTCATACCCTCTTTAACACACACACACACACACACACACACACACACACACACACACACACACACACACACACACACACACACACACACACACACACACACACACACACACACACACACACACACACACACACACACACACTGACACACACTGACAATATCTTTTCATTCCATAGTCAAACTCCTGACAAATTTTTTCGCTCACCTTATTTTTACCTGTTGTCACACCACTTTCTTCTGTTCATTCCTCTGTCTGCTCCAAATTCTTTCCTATCTGTGACTTCGTTTGACACTTTTCCACTCTTCCTTTATTGTATATTACTCCATGGTTTCTTCTTCCTTTTTCCTTCATTAGTCTCATGGATATCATGCAAATTAATCTTCAAAGAATTTTGTTCCTCCTCTTCTTAATTATGCCTGGTGTTGGCTTAATGGTTAGGATGGCGGGCTTTGGATCCTAGGGTCCTGAGTTCAAATCCCGCTCAGCTGTTGAATTAATACCAGGTGGGTTAACTCGGCCTGTCATCTTTGCGAGGTTGGCAAAATCAGTGCCAGCATGCTGGTATACTGTGTCAGAGTGGCGACCCATCCAGGATTGTGCCCATTAGCCAAGGAGACTGCTTAAGCAGCACCAACGCTCTGCACAGAGTATGGTCCCAATCTCCTCCTCCTCTCTTCTGAATTACTCTATTCTCATGGCCATATATTTACTGCTTCTGCAAACATGATGGATTTTGAATTTGACCCCCACCCCCTTTACACACCTATGCACACCATATATGCACTGTTTCGAATTCTCCACCCCTCCTCTTCCCATGTGAATTAAAAATTGGAACTTTATTTGTACAATTTAATGTTGCAGTGCCAGAGTCCTCTCTCCATTTAATTAAAGCTTTAGGTGAAATAGAAAGCATATTTGTTTCCAATAAAAGCACAGAGTACAAAGTAGGTTGGAAAGTCGATTTTTAAAAAAAGCTTTTCACGGAAAAAGAAACGAAGACTTTTTCATTGATCAGGATATAATCAGATTCACACATAATCCATAAAAACGTTACCAAATAACACTAAGCATGAAATGTGTGGAAGGCCAAATATAGGCATGCCCACAAGTATCATGAACACCCCCCTCCCTCCACCGGCCCCACCCCAAAACCAACACTGACATCCACACGATACTTCATCTTTCATTCCAAATCGTGCTTTGCTGAATTCCTTACTTTTACAAAGTTAAAAGTCAAATATAGACGTGTATTAAAACATGCCTCATCATCCTGGTTTTACACGTGATCCACCTCCCCTTGTCGTGAAATGTTCAAAGCTGAGCCCCCCCTCCTCCCTCCTCCCTCCCCCCCCCATGTCGATATGGCAATCAACAGTTCACAAATAAATACTTAAACACTGAGGTGGGAGGAAGTGGTGGAGGAAGAGAAATATAAGAAAGTTGCATGGACATATTGCTAAGCCACAAAATGTGCAAGTTCATTATTTATAAGGGGATGCCGATGTTCAGTCAGGTTAATTTCATTGTTATAATTGGGTGAGTACATGAATGATAATTATTAATACATGAAGTTAATTGGTTTGGGCTTTAACAGAATTGGGGTAGCATCACATATATAAGAATCGGCGCAAATCATCATGAATCATCATCTATCATTCTATCCCATGGCCGAGCAGATCGGTGGGGCACCACAATGGCATTTCCCTGCTGCAGCGACCAAGTGATGCTCATCTGCTATCCGCAATTTGGCCAAGGGACTGGTGATAATTTATCTACTTTTCATCAAAAGCAACACGGGATCTTTAATGTCCACCAGCTATTAATGTGAACAGATGAGTCCCAAATTTAAAGTCCATCTGAGGGACGGCATACTTTGTGATGCAACGCCTTACCTGCGAAGCACCAATCCGACAGTTTAGAGTCAAAGAATGGAATCCAGACGAAACAGCTCAGAGGGAAGTGAACTACCGACCTCTGCACCAGCCTGTGTTTTTTTTTTTGCATACATTGTCGAGGCTTGTATGAGAGCTTACACACAACGCACAACAAGAGGGGCATGAAACGAGAGGGGCAGGAGAGGGAAGGACAAAACAGTAGGGAACAGAGACACTAGGAGATCTGTGGAAGGGAGAGGGATAGGCTGGGGAACATGGGGAATACAAGATGGACATTACAGGGACTTTCAGGAAGGAAAGCAGGGAATTTGAAGGAGGTGGGTTTGGGGTGGATTAACACGGGAAGAATAGATCGAGGTTTTAGATGTGGGAAGACAAGAGATGGTGGTGAACAGCTGTTTTGAAGGCCTGGAGGGAAGAGTGGGATTTAAGAGAGTATGGGAGTTTATTCCAAAGGCGGGAATAAAGAAGGATGAAAGAGTGAAGGCAAGCAGTGATTCGTGATTTTGGTAGTTTTACCAGAAGGGGGTTGTTGGCGGACCTTGAGCGCCCTGTGGAAATATGGTGGGGACAAATCGCAGAGAGAGCAGGGGGGGGGCGAGGCTGGAGAGGAGACTGTAGAAGACAGAAAGACCACTGACCTGCCTGTGGTGAGAGAGTGAGAGGCCCAAAGACTCAGCCTCATTGCAGGAGTTGCCAAATTTCCAAAATGCCTTGGTTTCCACAGCGTGAAGCTGAGAAAGTTGGGAGGCAGGAGCACCAGCCCAGAAGGGACAGCAGTACTCCATCAGGCTGTGGACAAAAGTTTTGTAAGTGGTCAGGAGCCCAGGTGAGCCGAGGAAGGACTTTGCACGATGGAGGATTCCCAGTCGGCAACTGGCTTTGGAGGCCAGGTTTGAAATGTGGCTTTCCCAGGAAAGGTCATGGCAGATAGTGAGACCCAGAAGCTTGAAATAAAGGGCTTCCTCCAGAGGATTGTTGAGAAAGTGGATGGGGGGGTTTTCTAAGTGGTCCTTTCAGTGAGACATAGTGAGAGTGTGAGATTTGTCCGGATTGAAAGACATGTTCCACGTGTTGGACCAGTTTGTGATTTTATCCAAATCTGCAGTGAGCGAAGAAGCTGCTGCTTGCCAGTCTGAGGGATGACCGATGGTACGGCCGAGGGTGGAGTCATCAGCAAAGAGATAAAGAGGATTTTCCAGAGAGTCGGAGAGATCATTGAAGAAAACCAGAAAAAGAACAGGGCCCAGAACGCTACCTTGAGGAACCCCTGCCTGGACAGGAAGAGGGGATGATAGAACTCCATTTCGGGTCACACGTTGACTTTGACAGGAGAGGAAGTCTGCGAGCCATGAGTGGAGATGGCCTTGGATACCATAGGAAGAGTTTGGTGAGCAGGGCAGAGTGCCAGACGGTGTCAAAAGCACGTGATATGTCCAGGGATACGGCTCGGATTTCATGTCTGGCATTGAGGACCTCCATCGATTGTTGGGAGAGTAGAAGCAGCATATCCAGGGTAGAGTGACCTGGTCTGAAACCAAATTGATGATCGGAAATCAAGCCATTGGAGAAGAGGAAGGATTTAATGTCTGAAGCAATGATGGATTCCATAACCTTGCTGATGATTGGGAGAAGGCTGATTGGTCTGTAGTTGCAGGGATCTGTTTTTGCACCTTTTTTATGCAGATTGGTAATGTTTGCTGATTTCCAAGCAGATGATCTTGAGCATATGAGAGGGTGAATAGAACAGAGAGAGGGTGAGCAAGAGCAGAAGAGCAGGTTTTTAGGACACGTGGGCTGATGCCGTCTGGACCGGTTGCAGAATCTGAGTCGAGGTTTGACAGCAAACTCTCCACCTTGTCACAGGTAAGGCCGAAGTCACATTTGCCACGGCGGCCATGGGGTCTGCAAAATCTATGGCTACGAGCAATTATAGGGCAGCCGCAGTATTTCCACGGTCACACAATGTAGCAGTCACATATGTTTTTATTTTTCGGGTAGCCGCACGGCGTATTTGTAAATTGTGGAGACCGAAAACGTGGGGGTGCCGTACAGTCTTTGATTTAATGTCGAACGGTGATCTTAGGGCGTTCTTGCGGCGGCCATATAATTTTCAAGGCAGGCACAAGGTGGGTTTGGGGGCAAGGCGACTGCAGGGGTACCACACGGGGGCCCGAAGGCGAACGTGTGGCCAGACGGACGGTAACGAGTGGGTTCTTTTTTAATATATTTTTTTGCCAGTTTTTTTTTTTTCGGCTTGTCAAATTGCCACTGCGAATGTACAGTAGAAATGAAAAAAAGTTATAACGGCGCGCTATAATTCCACGGCGACCCTAAGGCCTGTAAAATATAGCCATATGGCGTAGGGCCACCCTGAGGCCACCTCAGAAACTCTGCGGCCGCCGCACGTTTCTGTCAATTCAGAGGGCATACGGCCGCTGTATCCTCGCCGTGGAGCAAATGTGACTTAGGCCTAAAGCACACTGAGTCCAGTGACAGTTGGGTGCGACTAGGTAAGGTGGGTAGATAAAGCGATGGGTTTTGGACACAATATTTAGCTGCAAACACCGAGTTTAGGCATTCAGCCTTTTCACGAGCGGTATCAGCAGTGCGGCTATTTGAGGTAAGGGGGGGGGATGGAGGGGGAACATACACCAGAAACAGATTTGATTGGATGCCACCAGGATTTTGAGGAGGGAGAGAGGTTTGAAAGTTCAGACTTGAGCTTGGAAAGATGTTGTTTTCTGGTTCTCCTGAGGGTAGATACACACATGTTCCGACCTTTATGGAAGGAACTGAGATTACCCTCTGTTGGGTTTGCTTTCCATGAGGCAAAGGCAAATTGTTTCAGGACAACTGCCTCGCCCCAAGCTTCCGTGAACCAAGGGCAGGAGGAAGGGTAGGACAACTGAAAACGAGAGGGGATAAATCTGTGCATGAGGGAGAGCAAGTTTCTTTTAAAGAATTCCCAGGATGAGTTGATGTTGGAGAAAGTAGGGATAGGAGACCAGTCTATAAGTTTGATGGCTGCTTGGAGAACCTGTCATTCAGCTTGAGTGAAATGCCAGACTCGACGGCGGTGAGGTGGTTCTCTGATAACCGCCAGAGAGATGTCCACTTTGACAAGGACGTGGTCAGAAGAACCGATTGGAATTGGAGGAAGAGCAGCAGATATCGTCAGGGACATTTGTCAAAATCAGATCCAGAAGAGTTGGAGTACCATTGGTTGAGATACGGGTAGGGAAGTTGACCGATTGAGTCAGTCCCAATGAGTCGCAGAAAGCTTTTGCTGAAGTGCCATGACAGGTGAGAGAGGTACCCACACCTAGCCAACTAGCATGATGACAATTGAAGTCGCTACATATGAGGAAGAGAGAGTTTGGAGGAGAAGATAGAAGTTGGTCCAATGTTTCGGATAGTGAGGTGTAGATGGAGTCATCACTGTTCGGTGGATGGTACAGTACACATATAAACATGAGGTGGGAGTGGAGGGGAAGCCGTAGCCAGAGGTATTCCTGGGGGTGTGGGGGAGTGAGGGCAGTGCATGGAGAGTGAGGAAGAGTCGTTGATGAAGAGAGCAATCCTTCCACCAGGATGAGGCTCAGGTCTGTCTTACTGGAGGAGGGAGTAACCAGGGAGAGATACTTGGGAGTCAGATACGTCTTGTGGGAGGAAAGTTTCTGTTAGGCAGATTATGTCTGGTTTGTCAGTGGCAACCTGTATGGAAAGATCTGAAAGGTTTGAGCGAAGGCCTGGATATTTGAGGTCCACACTGTTAATGAAGAGGGAGGGGAGGGAGGCTTTGGGTGCAGGGGGTGGGAGTGGGAGGGTAGGACAAGGGATGGGGGGGGGAGGTAAAGAGGGTTGTTGAAGGAGTGTAGGGGATTGCAGAATAGCTTGGGGAGGGGGCCGGATGAGGAGGTGAAAAGGCTCTGTAGTGCTGGGGGAGAGGGATAACAAGAGAGGGGGAAGAAGGCATTTGAGGAGGTGGAGTGAAGAGATGGAGGTGAGAGGGCAGGGGAAGGAGGAAACTTTGAGGATGAGAGGGGGAGGCAAGTTTGAGAAGGATGAGTAAGGGGGGTGAATGGTGGGAGAATGGTGAGGGGAGAGTTTTTGAGAGAGGTGAGAGAGAGGCTTGGAGGGAGAAGAGTGGGATGGTTGCTTTAAGAGTGAGGGGTGAGAGGGGCGAGTTGGCACTGAAAATGAAAAAAAAAAAGAATGGTTGATGGAAAGCGAACATTCATAGCAAACTGGGGTTTTTTAAGTTTTAGGTCAGAGATGCGATTAAGGACATTACGTGAGGGATGCAATAAAGGCGAATTAAGAGAATGAAGAGAAGAAGCACTGTGACAGTTGGATTTTTTCGGCAAGGTCTGAAGGAAAAGTCGAATTGAGAGCAGTCTGTTTAAATATAACAAGAGTAGTGCATTATGATACAGTGAAGAGTACCACATGTGTGAAAGAGGAAGATGAAGCATTATAAGAGAGCATAGTTATTATTATTATTGTTATTATTATTGTTTGAGAGAGTTTTCATCAGATTAGGTCATGGAAGTGTGGAAAAAATCGTGAGGTGAATGGTGAAATTGGATCGGTAAACGCAGGGGGTCGAAACAGATCACGTGGTTGCAGGATCAGCACTTGGTTATGGGAGGTGTATTGTCAAAAATGAAATTATTTATTTTAAATAAGGATTGTGTAACATTCGTTAAAGGGAAGGTTGAAGTAAAATCGTGGAAGCGTGTGATGAAGTTGGACGGTTAACGCAGTGTGAAGCTGCTGGGTCAATGAAAATTACCAGGAAGAGAAGAGAAGAGAGAGAGAGAGAGAGAGAGAGAGAGAGAGAGAGAGAGAGAGAGAGAGAGAGAGAGAGAGAGAGAGAGAGAGAGAGAGAGAGAGAGAGAGAGAGAGAGAGAGAGAGAGAGAGAGAGAGAGAGAGAGAGAGAGAGAGAGAGAGACAGACAGACACAGACACGTGGTTGCAGGAGGTGTGGAGATCGAAAGGATACAAGGAAGATTATTATTTTTTTATGTATTTTTGAAGAACAGGTAAGATTCGGGAATGCAAGGTTGTTGGAAGAAATCGTGAAGGTAATGGCGAGAGTGGGTCAGCTCAGTAGAATAAAGATGGTGTGCCGGCAGAAGGAAGAAGGAGAAGAGGTAGAAGAAGATGAAAGATCGAGCGAGACTCGTGAGTGTGCAAGGATAAAGGTATTTTTTTTTATTTTTTGGGATTTAAGACAATAAATAGTGTTTTTTCTGCTTTTCATCAATGATCTCTCCGACTCTGGAAAATCCTCTATATCTCTTTGCTGATGACTCCACCCTCTGCCGTAATATCGGTCATCCCTCACATCGGCAAGCAGCAGCTTCTTCGCTCACTGCAGATCTGGATAAAATCACAAACTGGTCCAACACGTGGAACATGTCTTTCAATCCGGACAAATCTCACACTCTCACCATGTCTCTCCGAAAGGACCGTTTAGAAGCCCCCCCCCCATCCACTTTCTTAACAATCCTCTGGAAGAAGTCCTTTCTTTCAAGCTTCTGGGTCTCACTATCTGCCATGACTTTTCCTGGGAAAGCCACATTTCAAACCTCGTCTCCAAAGCCAGTCACCGACTGGGAATCCTCCGTCGTGCAAAGTCCTTCCTCGGCCCACCGGAGCTACTGACCACTTACAAAGCTTTCCTCCACAGCCTGATGGAGTGCTGCTCTCCCCTCTCAGCTGGTGCTCCTGCCTCCCACCTTTCTCGGCTTCACGCCATGGAAACCAAGGCATTTCGTATCATTGGCAACTCTCGCAATGAGGCTGAGTCTTTGGGCCTCTCACTCTCTCACCGCAGGCTGGTCGGTGGTCTTTCTGTCTTCTACCGTCTCCTCTGCAGCCTCGCCCCCTGCCATCTTTGCGATTTGTCCCCACCACATTTCCACAGGGCACTCAAGGTCCGCCAACAACCCCTTTCTGCTAAAACTACCAAAATCACAAATCACTGCTCACCTTCACTCTTTCATTCCTCTTTTTCCCAACCTTTGGTATAAACTCCCTCACTCTATTCAATCCCATTCTTCCCTCAAGGCCTTCAAAACAGCTGTTCACCACCACCTCTTATCACCCCCATCCCATCTAAATCCTCGATCTTTTCTACCCCCGATAATCCACCTAAGCCCACCTCCTTCAAATTCCCTGCTTTCCTTCCTGAAAGTCCCTGTAATGTCCATCTTGTATTCCCCATGTTCCCTGCCCCATCCCTCTCCCGCAGATCTCCTGTCTCTGTTCCCCACTGTTTTGTCCTTCCCACTCCCGCCCCTCTTGTCTCATGCCCCTCTTTGCTTTGCGTTGTGTGTTTGCTCTCACACGAGCTTCGACAAGGTATACAAAAAAAACTCTTTACAGAGCATTGGTGCTGCTGAAGCAGTTTTATTGGCAAGGGTTTTCCTATGTGTTTTGCCATTATCTTCCCAGCGTTGTTTATTTGTGCTTTATCCTTTTAAACTCTGAGCATTATGCAGGGAAGCAGCACATACTATTTTTTAAGTGTTTGGTATGACTCAGCATGGGTTGTGAACCACTGGCTTTGCATATTCAGAGTGGATGCTCTAACCATTACGCTCCAGTAGAACATCTCGTATCTGGAACGGCACTTGGTATGGAGCACATACCTCTGCCAAGCTGAACAGTTTATGTTTTTATCCCACTGATAAGCTGGATCTGGATCCGGATATTCATCAAAATCTAATCATTTTGTCCTTGTCACATACCCATCCTGTCCACCAAGTTTTGTCCGAACCCATCCATAACATTTTGAGATATATCGACACAGATAACTTGCTATGTATCGATTTGGGGCCTATCTGATCTCAGTGGTGAAGAATCACTTTAAAAATTCTACATTCCAAATCTGGTTCCAGATCTTCACCAAAATCGAATCAATTTGTGCTTGTTGCACACCCAACCTGCCCACCAAGGTCCATCCGAATCCGTCCATAACTTTATGAGATGATAAGATATCGTGCTCACAGCCAGGCAAACAGACAGACATACATACCAACAGGGGCGAACACACAACCTCCATCCACCTTCGGTTGCGGAGATAATTATGAGTAGTTTGGAAAGGGAGGGGCGTGCATGAATGTTCTTGTTTGAGTGTACAACAATGGAAAAGGAGAGAAGGAGAAAAAAGCTAGTCATCAGTTGCTTTGCGATGTATATTGCCATGCCAGTGTATGGCATGTATCACTTGTACTTTACTTTACCTTTTAGATAAATGCAAGTTTGGACTTCACCTGAGTTCAGTTTGGACTTGGTAGAACATCAGTCAATTCAAGAACCTCAGGGTTTTATGACCCTGGAACCTCACCTGCCTACCTGAGCCAATACAATTCATGGAAGATCGACTGTCACATCTTGTCAAGCAACTAAAATAACCAATTGAGGTGAGAACAACAAATAGGTCAGCTTAAAGGCTGAGGCTCTCGCGCCATTATATGTTTGTGTTTTCACCATTGTTCGGGAAATGACATAGGCGTGCACAGGCTGAATGCACATTACCTGTCTGGCCTTTTTCCTCTCTTGCCCATCCTGTGCACCTTATCATAGCATCACCCTAAGGTGTGGTGATGAAAGCTGATGCTGTGACAAAGTCTGAACATATTTTGGTTGGACATTCGCTCCACAGGAAGGAGAGGCAGTTATCGTTACTGGTGGACCTAAATTTTTCCTCATGGATAAATGAAGGTATGGTTCCACCCGGATGGTACAGAGGTAATGCACTTATCTTTGAGCTGTCTGTTCTCGTTTCAATAGCTGACCGAACTATAAATTGTCAAATTGGTGCTTTGCGGGCTTTGTGCTGTACGAAGTGTGCTGTTCCTCAGATGGATGTTAAACTGGAAACATGTCCGCTCGCATTAGTTGGTGGATGTTAAAGAACCCAAGGTGTCTTTTTTGATGAAGAGTAGGCGAGTTAACACTGTCAGCCGGCACAGATATCAATTCCTTCATCGCCATACTCCCCAGTAATTATGATCCCAGTAATCACATGATACATCCAATAAAAGATCAAAGGTACTGCCAACATCATGAACAACCAGATATGGTAAAAAACAAACAAACATCACATTATTCACTTCGAATAAGTCATCGATTGATGTGTAATAAAGAAATTGTGTGTAGTTCAGAAATTTCAAATAGATTTATCGATTATTGATAATAAAGCCTTTACTGCAGAAGTAGTTATTAGTATTAACATTCTTTGAAGTAAACAGAAATAACACCATAAATAAATAAGCATGTTTTTTTCTTCCTTACATTTTCAACTCCAGTCCCCTTTCACAAAGAGATGCCAGTGAAAGAGAGGTGACCTGGATAGGTGAGAATCAGAACCATACATGAGATGCCATGAGAAGAAGGAACTGTCACACCTCTGCAAATAGGACATTCTGGACTCAATAATCACACACCTTTGGAATCTGATTGTGCTGGTGATTATATCTGTTGAACATCAGTCATTCGCAGAGTAATTTTATACACTGAGTCACGTTTCTATTGATGACTCATTTTTTTTTGGTTGTATATACGCATAGTCGAGGCCCGTGGAAGACCTAATGCAGTGAACGGAACAGGGCAGACAAAAAAACCGGATGCAAAACATGCATGCATGTGGTGGACAAAATGGATACAGAAGGAAACTCCAAGAAGGGAAAACTGGAAAATTATGAGGAAGGATTTGGGTTGGGTTAACGAGGGTAGAAAAGATAATGGTTTAGGATTGGGAATGATCTGAGATGATGGTGAACAGCCATCTTGAAGACCTGGAGGGAAGAATGAGATTGAAAAGGGTATGGTTGTTGATTCCACAGGTGGGAAAAAAGCGGAGTAAATAAGTGAAGGTCAGCAGTGATCCTGGATTTTGGCAGTTTCACCAGACGGGTTCAATTGTGGACTGTGTGAGCCCTGCTGAAACCTGGGGGGAGGGAGGGAAAGTGATCACAGCACGGAAAGAGCGAGAAGTCAATGTTCGAACTCACTGACTCACTATTGGACCAATTTCTTCCCACTGTTTTGGAATCATTTTCTCAACCAATACAGTTCGTTCATCATCTGCTGTCCCATTATTTTGCTATCTTATACATTATATTTCTGTTAAAGAATATCACGTACTATCCAAAACTTTTGAAATGGAGAAAGATTGTTAATTCTCACTCTTTAAACAAGTCTTTTTTAAAATGTCATTGACTTCGAACATTATTGATAGAATCAGGAGCTAGCCAAACACTGAATATTTTCCAACCATGACAATACCCACACACTTGTCTTGTTTCTCTGAAAGGACCATCTGGCAAACCCTCCCATCTACTTCCTAAACAAACCACTTGAAGAGGTTAAGTCACTCAAACTTTTGTGCCTCACCATCAGCCATGATCATTCTTGGGCAAAACATATTTCCAAGATGGCCGACAAAGACAACTGACTGGGCATCCTTCGTCGTGCAAGGTCTTCCTTGGCCAATCTGAACTTTTCATTCGCATCTTGATGGCATACTACTCTCCACTTTGGGCTGGCACCTCTGCCCCACACCTTGATGCCAAGGAAAGCAAGGCCCTCAAAATCATTGTGATCTCCCATGACAAAGCTAACTGTCTGGGCATGTTACTCTAAAATCGCAGACAGGTTGGTGGCCTCTGTATTCTACCACCTCCTTTGTGGTCTTTCACCCTGCCCATATGCCTGTATATGTGTGTGTGTGTGTGTGTGTGTGTGTGTGTGTGTGTGTGTGTATGTATATATATATATATATATATATATATATATATATATATATATATATATATATATATATATATATATATATATATATGCCTGGTGTTGGCTTCATGATTAGGGTGGTGGGCTTGGGATCCTTTGATCCTAATTCAAATCCCACTTGGCTGTTGGATTAACACCAGATGGGGTTGACTCTGCCTGTCATCCTTCCGAGGTCGGCAAAATGAGTGCCAGCTTGCTGGTATCCTGTGTCGGAGTGGCGACCCATCCAAGATTGTGCCCAATAGCCAAGGAGACTGCTTAAGCAGCACCAACACTCTGCACAGAGTATGGTCCCAATGGATGGATGGACCCTGCCCATGCAAGAGCTGATCCGAGGATCTCACCAAACCCCGCAATTGGTAGTAGTGACGAGTGGTGTGTACAAAGGGTGGGGACTTGAGCAACGTCAGCTGATGACTCGTGCTTACTGAGAATTTCTCATTCGTGGGACACTTTGTCAAGTCGCAGTCCCCATCACCGATGGGGCTCAGCGGTTTACCTGAGCCTGTCGGCGAAGGGCAAGGTACATGCTGGCCCGACCAGTGTAGCGTGCGTGCGGCTCTGGACATCGAAGGGCATCACAGACCTGTTTGCTCCATCGTGCACGGCTTGCAGCCACTCGTCTCTCTCTCTCTCTCTCTCTCTCTCTCTCTCTCTCTCTCTCTCTCTCTCTCTCTCTCTCTCTCTCTCTCTCTCTCTCTCTCTCTCTCTCTCTCTCTCTCTCTCTCTCTCTCTCTCTCTCTCTCTCTCTCTCTCTCTCTCTCAGAAGTTACTCTGCTGGCCACACCAGGGTCACAGAACTAGTTAGCGTGTTGGAGTGTCGCTCATTATCAGTATCAACCAGACGGATCGCTCCACCAACTAATAACGGCTATGCACCACCACCCATTGTGGTGTTGGTATATAATATCCCTATCTCTTCCCCTCCTGTAACCACCCATTGCTGCATGTCCCCACCAACTATGCCACCAGTTGCAGTTATATATATATATATATATATATATATATATATATATATATATATATATATATATATATATATATATATATATATATATATATATATATATATATATATATATTTTTGTATACCTTGGTCGAGGCTCGTATGAGAGCTAACACACAACTCACAGCAAGGAGGCATGAGACAAGAGGGGCGGGAGTGGAAGGGACAAAACAGTGGGGAACAGACACATTAGGTGAACTGTGGAAGGGAGAGGGATGGGGATGGGACGGGGAACATGGCGAAGAGAAGATGGACATTTCAGGGACTTTCAGGAAGGAAAGCAGGAGAAATTAAGGAAGTGGGCTTGGGTGGATTATCGGGGGTATAAAAGATCGAGGATTTGGATGGGGGAAGATAATAGGTAGTGGTGAACAGCTGTTTTGAAAGCCTGGAGGGAAAAATGGGAAAGAATAGAGTTAGGAAGTTTATTCCAAAGGCGGGAAAAAAGAGGAATGAAAGAGTGAAGATGGGCAGTGATTCGTGATTTTGGTAGTTTTACCAGAAGGGGGTTGTTGGCAGACCTTGAGCGCCCTGTGGAAATGTGGTGGGGACAAATCGCAGAGAGAGCAGTGGGGAAAGGCTGGAGAGGAGTCGGTAGAAGACAGAAAGACCACCGACCAACCTGCGGTGATTGAGTGAGAGGCCCAAAGACTCAGCTTCATTGCGGGAGATGCCGATGATCTTAAATGCCCTGGTTTCGACAGCGTGAAGCCGAGAAAGGTGGGAGGCAGGAGCACCAGCCCAGAGGGGAGAGCAGTACTCCATCAGGCTACGGACAAAAGCTTTGTAAGTGGTCAGGAGCTCAAGAGGGCCGAGGAAGGACTTAGCACGACGGAGGATTCCCAGTCGGCGACTGGCTTTTGAGGCGAGGTTGGAAATGTGACTTTCCCAGGAAAGGTCATGGCAGATAGTGAGACCTAGAAGCTTGAAAGAAAAGACTTCTTCCAGAGGATTGTTGAGAAAGTGGATGGGGGGGTTTTGTAAATGGTCCTTTCGAAGAGACATAGTGAGAGTGTGAGATTTGTCTGGATTGAAAGACATGTTCCACGTGTTGGACCAGTTTGTGATTTTATCCAGATCTGCAGTGAGCGAAGAAGCTGCTGCTTGCCGGTCTGAGGGATGACAGATGGTACGGCAGAGGGTGGAGTCGTCGGCAAAGAGAAATAGAGGATTTTCCAGAGAGTCCGAGAGATCATTGATGAAAACCAGAAAAAGAACAGGGCCCAGAACGCTACCTTTAGGAACTCCAGCCTGCACAGGAAGAGGGGATGAAAGAACTCCATTTAGGGCCACACGTTGTTCCTCAATTAACAGCATCTCCACCCTCCTCTAGCTTTTAAAAGCCTTAATTCCCTCTTTAATTTCCAATTGAAACTTTGCTGCCCCCTTTGTGTTTAGTCTATTGCCATCATTGTAGAAACATTCCTTTTGCCCCCGATTGCTCCACTTGCAAATTCGCCACAGTCACACATTCTCTGGAGAATCGTGGAAAAAATTTTTTTTAACCTTAAAACCTGTTATTCCTCAATCTATAACCCAATAATTTTTATCTTGCCTTCAAGTGCTCTGCATATACTCTACCCACATCATTATTACCGATGTGCACCACAAACAAATGTCCCTTTACAATGACAAGACAAAACATCATTCAATATACTATCAAAATATCCCTCACCACCACCCCTCTGAACCAACACAAAATCATATTTTTTGGTCCCTGCCACAAAATGCAAATTCCACACACTGATTTTTTTTTTAACTATCTCCCTGGCCTCCCTCCCTTTTCCATCCAACACCTGCCACTGCACGCACTTGCAGCACCCACTCCGAGAGACGTGGCCAACACTTCCTTTTACAGGTGTCATTTTAGAGCCCCATCTCAAGTTGCCCAGTGGGCATTATAAGAATAAACCGTTACAGTATGGACTGGAATAATGTACAGACCAGAACAGGTGGCCAACAACCAACTGGGGTTTTTTCTTTTTTACCAAGAATCTGATTGCATCGTGGTCTTTCTCCTAAGACAAGCTTGGTTTCCAGAAGTGAAGAACAAATATCCTTAATAATGCTATCTATAGATGGATTTGAACCTACAATCTCTGGAATGCAGGTTCAGTGTTCTCACCACTCAATCACCATACCCATATGGTCATGGACTCATCAGTAAAAATACAGTTTTAGTTCATAATAACGATGTTTATTTTGGGAATTTGACATTGTGGGCCCATTTATAGGGCCCAGAACCAATAACCGCAACATGCATCAGCAAAAAGTGGAGAAAGCATATTCCATAACACTGTAGATGAAAGCCTTGTACGTCATTAGCAGTTCAAGGTTGTTGAGAAAGGATAAAGCCCTTTGCGTACAGTAAATTCCTAAGTGGCATCTGCTTTACCTCTGTAGTAGACCCAAGACAAACCAATAAATTCTAGAGACTGCTTTTGTAAGTGATCAACCACCACTAAAAAGGGATTCACAAATGAAATACAAACCTCTTCTCATAGAATCATGTAATCACAATAATGTTTGTTGCTCTCATTGAAACCAAACACCAATTTGCACTTCGATTGCTGTATTTAGCTGCAAATTCGGTTTTGGTGTGAGGTTATTTGTCACCTACTGCTCATAAAGCAAGTCCAAGCTTGACAAAGAATATCTCTAGATCATTGCTATTTTTGGCCGAACAATTTAGGCTTTGCCTGATACAAAGTAATATACTTCACTTCAACAATCCTGAGAGCACTAGTTTCTACACATGCCCACATTTTTATGGTCATGTCACATTACCTTTCCTTCCATTTTCCTTTTTTATAATCTTGGTTTTTGTCACTGTGCTTTTATTTTATCCTCTGTTCTGGATCGCATACTCTTCAGAAGTATACATGTTTGTGAAATATTTAGAAGGAAATTTAAATGTGAGGATTATGAAGAACTAGCGAAGAACCCATTATTACAGAGGAGAAAATTGCCCCAGAATTGACATGATTTTCGAAATTACTTGCAACACCCCCTCTCACCAGAAATGGTGCGATGTCACATTTGCATGGAGAGAGTTGGGGTTCTCCACCCACCTTGAACCCCTGGGGTTATGAATTTGTTTTTACCACCTAAATCCTTCCTGTGCACCAACCCCAACAGCTCTAACCCCCTCTCCCTTCACCCCCTCACCCCAGCACAACCAGTAGTTTTCAACTCATTCCTTTTGGCGGTCCAACAATACATGTAAGTCAAACAGACATTTCTCAAATTCCACATGATGAAATGTTGCTCTTGTGATATGAAAAGCAATTGTTACAACAACCATATTACTATGTTGTTTACATAACCATATTATTACTTGCATGTAAGTTGTATAGATAACAATGAATAGAAGTTCCAGAAATTTATGCAAAGCTAAATTAAATTCTGTTAGACAATCGGAAAATGTAAAGGTGGGAAATTTCCCAAAGCATGATGTAATAATAACAGAAGCTGTCAGTGTGACGATGTGATCTTAGTGGGTAGCCTGGTGTCGGCTTGGTGGTGAGGGTGGCTGGCTTGGGATCTTCGGGGTCCTGAGTTTGAGCCCTGTTGGCTACTGACTTAACAGCAGATGGGGTTCACTCAGCCTGTCATCCTTCTGAGGTAGGCAAAATGAGTACCAGTGCACTGTATAGGGTCACAGCATCAGTGGCACAGCCGTGCTTCCAAGAAATTATAGCTACCCGGCAGCCATGCTGCCATGCGCAAGAAGAAGAATCCAGGTGGGTTTCTATCAGAGATCAAAACTTGAGAAAGATTGTGTATCTACAGATGTGAAACTCTTGACTCGTCGTTCCACTTCATTCCTTCCACTTATAACTACTTTATAACCCATTGGGGATGAAATATGAAAAGAAACTGAACAATGACGTCTGAGATTATTAATTTTCCTCCCTTCCCTCGCTCACACCTCAAAGGGAATATTTACACTGAAATTGGCTTCAATTATTTGACATTTCTCTTGCATCCAAATAATGGTATTGAACTAGTGTAGAGCACAATCCTTAGCCCTCTGTGCATGTGTGTCATCATCCCTGCAGGATAATATCCCAGTCATCGCTGCCTCCCTCATGTCGTTCTGTGAGGCGATTAATGTGCAGTCTGGCGCAGCTTCCTAACCGAGTCTTCGCACCCTGTCACCTCCATCCAGGTGGCTTACTGATGTCCTTGCCACCTTGAGAACAGGCTCGGAACACAGAATCCTTATTTTATGTATGATAGTGAGGATTGCTTAGAGGAATAGGTTAGAATTGGAGAAACTTATCGATGTTGCTAGATATGCAGGTCATGTCATGAAAATGCAATGGAGCTTTAAATAAAATCTATTGTTTGCCTCTTACTGGAATTTCTCAATCTCGCAGTGTCCACTAAGCCATCTTCGTTCAAAAAGCTTATATGGAGGATCAGACATAAGATGTTGTAACATGTTGTTAAGGGTCTGAGGCAATTTAGTAGCTGTATGGCAGTGTAGTTTCAGCTTTCAGCTCAAGGTTAAAACAACCATCTTCTACACGGTAGCCACAATGTCTTGTCACCCCTTGTAAAAATTGATATTGCCTTTTATCATATTAGCTGACAACACTGAAGGATT
>NC_140964.1:89423791-89453791 GCF_056783735.1 Eptatretus burgeri | reverse complement strand
AGCCATTGGTCGGGCAAAAAGGGGCGTGAACCTCCCTGGATCCGCATATTTGCATAAACGGACTTCACCTATGCGTGCTTGGAGGTGGGACCAAGCTGCCTCGCATTCGCCCATTGGACGGAGGGGAAGTGGGCGCGAAGCGTTTCTGATCTGAATTTTCCCCTCGGAAAGGCCGCCATTCACACTCGCGGCTCGGTGCGTTTGGCACCAATCGCTGAATGGGCCCGAGACAGCCTGAAGTTCAGTGTTCACAGGTGGTGCGGGAATGGCCGTATAAGCGATGATGTGGGATGAAGTTGTGAAGGTAAAGGTGAAGGTGGTGGTGTGGCGTTGTTGTAGTGTGGTTGGCACTGTGGTGGGGATGGCGTGGTTGTTGAGATGCTGTTTGTTTGAAATAAAAGATAGAGAAAGAAAAACGACTAACTCAAAGCGTCGCAGCCCGGATGAATCACATAAATTCCCTCTATACAACGTGTTTGGGCTAACTACACATGTACCTATGGAGATATCTCACCTGAGCGCCCTTTATGGTGCAATGCGAATTTCCGCAGCCGTAACAATATTAATCGGACAAGTGGTTCCCAAGTTATGGCCATTTATTTACCAAACCAATGACAGGACACGGTGCTATGACATCATGATTGACGTGACAATTGTTTTTTGTTGTTGTTTATTTTTTTGCACTTACGTTTTTTGTTTGTTTGTTTGTTTTTGCACGTATGGCCACGCACGTACGGGCATGCCCGTAGGTACGTCATCCATCAGATCCTTCAAAATCTGTTGGTTGCAAAATCTGTGATGGGTGTACGGACATGCACTACTAAAGCAAACTACCAAATCTGTGATGGGTGTACGGGATTACGCACGTATGGGCACGCACTCCAAGGTGGTGCGTGTATGAAAACTGGGTGTTTGGGTTAACTAAAACACCCCTTTTCAAGATAATTAACAGCCTTATTTAATTATATCCTTTATAAAAGCACATCCTTGGTCACCTCACTCTCCCTCGCTGGGATCTTAATTTGCCATTTTATTCAGCCCACTCAACAATGCCTTGACTTGGAAAAAGGCTGCAACAGTTTATTTATGATAAAACACTCAAAATGTTTTTTCTTTTTCACTTTCCTCACTCATATCATTGAATGCCTCATCTACATACTGACGAATTTCTGTATACATCGCTTTTGTAAGTGCTATATTTTCCAAATTAGGAGCTTGGAGCAATTTCATGCATTATGTGATGCAATTTCCTATGATCTACTCTCACGGACAAATTAAAGTAATCATTGAAATACAATTTGAGTTTGGAGGGTCGGATCACGTGGACTAAATAACTCGAAATCTGGAGTGAAATCTGAAAATTTTAACAAAGTATCGATTTTTATATCAAAGTGTATTTATTTAAGTAAAGCATTAAACTCCACTTTTTCTGCTGTTCATACGATTATATTGAGTGAAGAAAAGATTAAGGAATGTGTAGAAAGTGGTATTTTGTTTTTTGCAGGTCTGTGCTATTACCCATCAGCTTGCTATTGCTTGCCAAGCCAGCCGTTCCTTATCAATCATTTTATTGGAGTGCTTGCTTGAGTGCTTAAGCCACTTGCCAAGCATGCTGCAGTCGATGACGGTGCAGTTCATGTCCCGATCGGGATGTGCAGTCTGCAAGCAGTTGCTACAAGATAGAGGTACGGAAACCACACACACGGATATGGTACATTTTGGTAGATTTGGATCTGTAAAGGGACTCTTCACGGCTATGTGTGCATGCTTGCATGTTTGGTAACGGGTGCGGTGGTGTCAAAGTTTCATCCCGTATCTTAAGGCCCTGTCACACCTTGACGATTTAGCCAGCGTATGGCAAGGTATCAAAAAATATGTAAAACGCTGGCGTACGCTGAACTATTGATGTTTTTTCCAGTTTTGGACGTATTCATAACGAGTTGGACGTATGCATAACGTATTAGTAACGTACACAGAACGTTTCGATAACTTATATCAACGAATGCTGAGTGTGTTGTCGGCATTCAGAACCTATGCCCAACGACAGTCTAACTTATGCATAGCGCGCGGCAGCGTATCGCTGACGATCACGTGGCGTAGCCTATTAAAAGGCTGCGGCTCGACGATTCAAATCATAACTGCACTAGACATCGAAGTGTCAAGCTGCTGTCACACCTTGACGTTTTGGCCAGCGTATGTCGACGTCTGAAAAATTTTCCGAATACGCTGGCACACGTCGAATATGTTATGGGTAAGTTTTGTATATGTTAAGAGCACGCTGAAGCAAGCTGGCATACATCGTAGTACGCCGAGTACATCGACAAATTTTTAGCATGTTGAAAATGTTTCGACGTATCCAGCGTATGACACACGTTCCGCATACGCTGCCATAAGTTGTAGGCATGTTATGCGATCATTGACACACGTCAACACACGTTACTTGTAAGTTACTCATAAGTCGAAACACGTCAAGGTAATGGTTAGCGTCAGTGTTCCAGACTCCCTGGTTTTTTTTTTTCGGTTTTTTTTTTCTTCGATATGACGGTGATGTTGACACTTCGATTTCTAGTGCGGTTATGATTTAAATCGTTGAGCGGCAGCCTATTAATTATATTATATTATAACCACACTGGAAATCGAAGTGTCAACATCACCGTCATACCGAAGAAAAAAACAAAAAAAAAACAGGGAGTCTGGAACACTGACGCTAAACATTACCTCGACGTGTTTCGACTGATGAGTAACTTACAAGCAACGTGTGTCGACGTGTGTCAATGATCGCGTAACGTGCCTACAATACGTTACTCATGGGTTAGAAATAAGTTTCGGGTATGCTAAACATTACCTTGACGTGTTTCGACTTCTGAGTAACTTACAAGTAACGTGTGTCGACGTGTATCAACGATCGCATAACGTGCCAACAACTTATGGCCAGCATATGCGGAACGAGTGAGTCATACGCTGGCATAGGTCGAAAAATTTCAAGCATGGAAAATTTGTCGACGAGCTTGGCGTACTATGACGTATGCCAGCATACTACGACGTTTGCCAGCGTGCTCTTAACGTATACAAAACTTACCCATACGTATTCCACGTGTGCCAGCGTTTTCGACAAATTTTTCATACGTCAGCATACGCTGGCTAAATCGTCAAGGTGTGACAGGGCCTTTATGATAATGATGGTATTTGGTGGTGGAGGTTTTAAAAAAAACTTTTAACATCAGCAGTGTATGAGTGATTACGTTTTCCTTTGTCATTGCAGCTGTTTCTAAAGCAATTGGTGATTTTATGTGAATCGGGTGTGCTTTAGAAAGGTCATGTGGTTTTTTCTTTGTGAGTTTCAAAGCAAAATATATTTCATAACATTTGATTTCCAAGCCGTTTGCCATCTTAACATATTCTCTAAACTACAGAGCGGAATTTTTTCCACCCGACGCACGACGATTCGCAGCTGTTTCAAAAGATTAATGTTTATGCACATCTCCTTGAAGCATCTATAATGCAATGTTGTTTATGAAATTTGTTTCTTGAAATTCCCACAAAACAAGGGTTAAAGGCACTCAAGATTTTTTGGTTGTATGCAGTAGGTACTTTAGTCAGTAATCACACCGACTCCAATATGCCGATTCCCGAAAAAATTGCCGATATCGGCCAAGCACTAATGTGTGTGTGTGTGTTTGTGTGTGTGTGTGTGTGTGTGTGTGTGTGTGTGTGTGTGTGTGTGTGTGTGTGTGTGTGTGTGTGTGTGTGTGTGTGTGTGTGTGTGTGTGTGTGTGTGTGTGTGTGTGTTCATAAAGCATAACATTTTCTCTCTGATTACTCCCTTCCCACGACCCCTCTCTCTCTATCCCATCCTCGCTCCGCCCCCTCCTAATACAGTGCAGCGTCCTCCTCCAGCACCTCTCTCATTCTCTCTCCTTCCCTTTCTGTCTCTGGAGGTTGGTTATGTACGGAGGATGTTTGTCTCTGCACAGTGTTTTTTTTTCAGGCATGTCCGGGTGTTGTATATACAGTATGTGAGTGGTGTTTGTCTCCGGATGTTTCTGCGTGCGGTATTTATGTCCGAGTGATGTTTGTCTCTGGAGATGTCTGTGTTTGGCTCCGGACGTTTCTGGGCACGGTGTTTATGTCCGGGCAGTGTTTATCTCCGGACGGCCCGGGCGGTGTTTGTTTCTCCCCGGATGTGTCTGTGTTCATCTCTGGACATGTCTGGGTGGTGTTTGTCTCCTGAGGATCTTTATCTTCAGACGTGTCCGGGCGGTATTTATCTCTGTGCGGTGTTTGTCTCTGGACGTGTCAGGACAGTGTTTGTGTCTGGACAGTGTTCATCTCCGGGCATGTGCTGGTGGTTTTTGTCTCCAGATGTGTCGAAGTGGTGTTTTTTTTCTGGACAGTTGTTATCTCCTAATATGTCCTGGTGGTGTTTGTGCCTGGACATGTCCAGGCGGTGTTTGTCTCCAGGCGGTATTTATAGTGTCACCAGTGGAAAATGGATTTCAGACATTATTTTGTTTCCATATTCACTGTTATTGTATGCAGAATTATTTTGATGAGACAGTATGAATCGTAATTAACGCTCTACTGCACGTCTGCCTTCCCTTCCTCTCACCTCACGCTGCCTTCCCTTCCCCCACTTCTCCTCATTCTCCCTCCCTCCTCGCTCCCCCACCCCTCCTCACTCCCCTCCCTCCTCTCTTTTTCCATCTCCACCTCCTTTCCCCCTTCTCCCTCTCACCCCCCTCTTTCCCCCCTCTTTTCCTCCCCCCTCCCTTATTATTCCCATCAGCGAAGCGATGGGTGGTATTTGCTAGTATATATTAATACCAACGGGTGGTATTTGTTTGTATATATTAATACCAAGTTTGGTCAAAATTCCATCGCTGGTTCACAAGTTAGTATGGCAACAGAATTTTTACCTTACGGGAACTCTGACCTTTGACCTCTTCACCACATCGTCTAATCAGTTTATCTTTGCATCATTATACATACTTGTACCAAGTTTGGCTTCGATTCCTTCAGCCATTCTTAAGTTATCGTGCTAATGAAAACTTCTCGTGCACGCACAGACGGATGGACAGATGGACGGACAACCCAAAACATAATGCATCTGGTGACTTCATCAGTGGAGACATAATAAGGATAATGATAATAATAATGGTAATAATAATGACAGTATTGATCATGATAATGCTAATAGCAATGATAATGTTGAAAATGATGATAATGATAAAAATAGGACCGCACGTCCTGAAGCTCACCTGGATCAGGAGCAACAGTCACTCAAAACCCCCACAGACCCCTTTACACCCTGATATATTTTTTAATGCCATGAACAAACTTTAGTTACACACGGGTGATGAAGGTTGTGCTCAAGTTTCATTGACATCGTTTGTGTAGTTTCGGAGAACAGTGCAAATACCAATTTTGGAGGGTTCAAACTACCCGCAGACCCACCTAGACCCTGATGTTTTTTTAATGCCGTGAACAAACTTTGGTACACCATGGGTGATGAAGGTTGTGGTCAAATTTCATTGAAATCATGTGTGTAGTTTCAGAGAAGAGAGTAAATATCTATTTTGGGGGTCAACATCCCCCATCCCCTCTTAGATCCACTTAATGAACACAGATTTTGATGCGGTCAATAAACCTTTGTTAGGCATCAGATATGAAGATTATGGCCAAGTTTAATCAAAATCGTATGTTTGGTTCAAGTGATAATGACCGAAGTGTTTACTGACTGACTGAATGACTCACTCACTCATCTCCAGACACTGTTCGGTCGTTCTCACTGACTCAAGTCCAGGTGAGCTAAAAATGATAATGATAATATTGATAATACTGATGGTAATGGTACATGGTAATAATGGTACGTGAGTACATCAATGAAATACGTACTATTGGAACCGAAGTCCATTAATTACATGTTAATGCAATGTCAGTAGGTCTATTAATTACTCTCTAAAGAAATGCGAGTACTACGTCTCTTAATTACATTTCATGGGAACGTGAGTCTGTCCATAAATTAGAATGAATGCATTGTGAGTCTGTCTATTAATGTTGTCCAAATGAAATGTGAGCACGATGTCTATTCATTTTGCTTCTTTGGAACATGAGTATGTCTATTAATTACGTACTATTGGACCATGACTACGTCTATTAATTATGTACTATTGGACCATACATTTTAGACCTTTAGACCCATCAGACCCCATAGACCCTTTTTAGACTTTTTAAAACCCTTCAGACTCTTTATACCCTTTTGACCCCTAAGATCCTTTCGACCCCTGTCCAGCTTTAGACCCTTATCGACCCGATAGACCTTTTTCAAAACTTTACACCTTCACACTTTTCAGACCTTTTAATACCTTTTCGACCCCTTTTATTTAGACACTTTTTAGGTGTTTTAAGACCCATGAAATCTCCCAGACAATTCAGACTCTTTAGATCTTAAATGACACCCTTTCGACACTTTCGACCTTTTGGACCTCTTGAGACCTTTACACCTTTGGACTTTTAGACCTTTGCACCTTCACACCTTTTCATATGTTTGCCCTTTAAACTATTTCGACCTTTCATTTGCAATCAATGACCTTTCATTTTGTAAATCCTTCCATCTATTTCCCACACAAAATACACCACATAAACCAAGTCCTGGTGAGGGCCTACAATCTCTAATTGGTCTTTCTAGTTGTGAATTGTGATCCATTTGGAGTTTTCAGAAACTAAAGATGAAGTTGGGCATGTGAGTGAATTTGAACACTAAAATATCAAAGGATTTGGTTTATCTGCAATTTTTTTTTGTTTTTATGCCGATGTACTCAAAGGAGATGGAGATCAAACCATTGTGGAGGAGAGTAATGGATCAACATCTCCACAGATTAATTCCACAATGGAGACCTGTACAAACTCAACCTTCCTGTCCATTGACCCAGATTTATCTGATAGTTTTCTGTATTTTCAGCACACCTCATCATTGTATATTACAGCCTGATGAAATCTGATCAAAGAAATATGGCAAGTTTGGGTGAATGGACAGTATGTTTTCAGCAGTTTCCTAATCATAGAGTGCCAGTATTTTATGTATAGTGAGAAGCATTTTCCAGGAGTTTTCATGTAATATTTTATAGATGTTTGTGTTTTAAAAAAAAACAAAAAACAATGAAACCTCAGGTTTCAATTCTGGTATTGGCATCAATGGATGGTGGACATGTCCCTCCCACTTTTTTGACTAGTGGGGACAACAAATCGAATGTCCCACCACACTTTTTTGCTCGGAACTTCGACAAAAGCCTGAGGGTGAACTCCGCGTTCATGGAAGACCTTCCCTTTGTGAAGCCAGACAGCTGTGGGTGACGTTGATGGGTGACGTTGAAATCAAATCAACTCAGTTTCATGGTTGCAGGTGAGTTAGTAAAACGTGACTAAACACCTTTCCAGGGACGGACAACAGCGTAATGATTCGATAACTGGTACATTGATGACGGGGTCCCTTCCCTTTGTACAAAGAGATAATTAGGCCATCCATCCACTCTGCTGGGACTCTACCTGAAGCCCGTACCTTAAGGATAAGTTCATGGAGGGCCAAGCTGATTGAGACGTCTGCACACTTGAGAAGCTCTGGGGGAATCCTGTCTAACCCTCAATCATGTTTTACTAACTGGTCATTTTCTTGATTTCTGTGTGTCATTCTGAAGCTTCCTTATGGCACAATATGCCTCACCCAGAGTGGGGGCATCTGAGGAGATGTCCAGTGTTGGAGTAGCTGCAGTTGCCTGTGCAGCAAGATTAGATCATGGAGTTGCTGGTAGATGATTGAGCACCATATTGTAGTGCTCATGCCAGCAGACCAGCATTTCTTCCATTCTCTTACATAGAGTGCCATCGATCCTCATGACTGGGATGTCACTGCATCCATGTTGTGGAGTGCCATGCGTATGCTTAATTGCCCGATATGTTGAACACAGGTTGTTATTTAGGAGCCCTTCTTCAGCGTCATCTGCCAGTTTATAATAAAATTCTTCAAGATCTTCCTTTGCCTTAGCTTTAAAGACACCTTTGAGTCTCCACAGCTCTCGCCAATCATTATGAAGATGGGCATCATGGTCCAGGACGTTCATGATGTTTGTGGTGAGCCAAGGATGTCTCTGAGGTTTATGCAGACGAACTGTGTCTGTGACAGCAGAGAGAATAATTGATCATATAAAGGACCAGGCAGACTCTGGATCATCTTGGAGCCATCCGAGTACCTGGAATTTGTTGCTCAATACAATGTTGTAGCGGGTGGCGATGCTGGTGTCGTTTAGAAGTGATTCAATGTCAAACCTCTTTGGTGACTGGCAATAGGCCTGAATTTTGATTTTTCCAGCAAATAAATGGTGGTCGGAGTTTGCAAGGGACTCTGCACCTTTCTACACCCAGAATGACATGAAGATTGATGGGTCCCTAGTCAGCGTATGATCGGTCTCCATCCTAGTGTGGCCATCGCTGGATATCCACATTAAGTGGTGGATATGTTTCGTTCGAAAGAAGGATCCAATAACTGTCAACTTGGTGAAGGAGCACATATTTAGGAGATGGGTTGAATTATCATTTTGGCGACTGGAACCGTAGTTCCCGACAACACGCTCATATCCTGTGCGGTCTATCCCGCTCATGGCATTGAGGTCCCCGCCAACAAGTAGTTAAATGTGAGGTGGGGTGGAGTGTATCAGCAGTTCTCGTTGGTTGTAGAAGCAGCCTTTATCAGCAACAGAGGCTTCCTCAGTCAGTGCATAAACTATGATGTTGGTGATGTATCTGTGTCTGTGATGCAGCTGTATCTGAAGGATTCCGCTAGAGACTATTTTTCCATTACACCAGGGAGTGGTTAACCTTGTTATTAAGGAACAAGGCCCACTCCTTTCTTGTGATCCTTCCCGCCTGAGTGGTACATTGTCTACTAGTCGACATGGCACTCTCCATTTCCAGGGATACACATCTCTAATTCCAGCGATGTCAATTCAGTAGCATGTCAACTTGCAGGCCACAGCTTCTGGTTATCTGACGTTGGATAACGTAAGAACGTTCCAGGTGGCCATACAGAGAGAAGACCACAAGTCCAGTTTTGACCCTGATGTGGAACCCACAGTAGGCCTGGCACCATCCCCAGAGGGGCTTGAGGTGCGAGGCACCATTGAACCACAATAAGAGTTAACTTGTCATGATGTGGTACTGCAAGCAGGGCCGAAAAAGGCAGGGGCATTAACCCTAGTGTTGTAGTTGTGTTTCATGATTGGTTGGTTTGGGTGGTGCCCCTTAATTCTCCACCACCTTTGGACAGGGGAGATGTGGAGCACAGTAATGAGGGACTGCTTCCGACGAATCAGTGTGCCTCTCCTGTTGTATCTGGAAAATCAATGGGCCATTGGGTGGCCTCATCTGGTCTGCCAGTATTGTTCACGGCTGCTGCCCCATGCTTTCGCTAGTGCCTCATTCGCTGGTCATTTCAGAGTTCATGATAATCCTTCTCAGCTACCTTAGCAATTAAAGGGGACAAGCTCTGTCGTACTTTGCCAAATTAAGCAATCTCCTCTTTAGCTGTTGTCCCCCTCTCTTCCCTCTCCCCCATCCACCCCTCCCCCTCCCAACCATGATGTAGATGGGAGGCTGGACTTTTTTGGAGGGGGGACAATGTCCCTCCCTACTTTTAAGGAGCAATTGATGCCCATGAATACTGGAGTGGCCAGGCTGGGGTGAGCTAAGATGGTAAAAGATTATATTCCATATGTTGACCTTTGGTTACTCTTGACCTGGAAACAAAAAATTGTGCTTATTGTAAAGCATTGCCTCCACCATTATGCCATCAAAGTTGTCCTCATTTTACTAAACTGTAATTTGGTATCGCCCATAAATATCCACAATTTGGTATGATTGGTACAGACATTTGTGAATGCTTTGCTTGTTGAATGCAGCTTTTGTGTCATCCATAAGATGGAGCAGGATGGTGAAAGAACAAACAGCAGTACAGTACTGGACATTTGCACTCATATTGCAACATTCTGCTTCATTACAGTGCATGGGTTGACAGGATGGCCGAGAAGTACGCACGCTTGCTTCTGAGGTGTCGAGCCTGGGTTTGAATTGCAACGCAGCTATAATCTGTCATCCTGCATGGTGTTTTACAGGCAAGGTGATACAACAATGTATGTGCCATCCCTTGGTTGGACGTTATACTGGGTGTCCCGTTTGCCGGCATTCGTTGGTGGACATTAAAAATCCCACGGTGTTTTCACGAAGAGTAGGCGAACTTTCACCCTGCATCATGAACAAATTCCAAATTCCTGCCCTGAATTCATGTGTTGGAGTGGCGACTCGTCCATAATTGTACCCATGGCTAAGAACGTGCTTCGGCAGAACCGATGCTCTGTTGATTAGAGAACCGATGCTCTGTTAAATATTGAATTAATTAATTCAATGTTATCCTGATGACATCTTGATCTTTGACGTTTTCTTAACAATACAATACATTTGTTTTGATGATTGCATTTGCATGTGCTTGCAAGTCAGAAATAGCATCTGAAAAGATTTCTCAAGACAGGTTCAGCAGATTTACTAAGCCAAGTCCCCAGTCATTGTTCATTGTAAGATAACAATGGCCTATTTTTCACCGCCATGTAAATCCACATTCAATGCGCTTTTCCAAAAGGCTACATTTAAATGTAGCTAATCGAAGGCCAAGAATAAACAATGGAAGAAGTGCAGAACTCTATTACCTGGTGATGGAAAGCTGACAACATGAGGTCTGGTCAAGAAGCCGAACTGCATTTGCATTTTTTCCTCTCCTTGTGACAGGGACAGGATATGTATGCAAGCTGTGGTCTGGAAGGAAAGAGTGTTTAAGAGAGGGGAGTGAGGAAGAGGGGGAATGGGTTGGTGATGAGGAATGCGTCGATGTGACTGGCCCTGTAGCATCAGTACAATCAATATGGCTCACAAGTAAGATTATGGCTGCCGTTTTCTAACCCGTTATCACCGCTCAGCAGAGACACATCCTCTTGGGGTCACTGTCGGAATTTCCGCCATCACGATGAGATTGCCCGTCTACTCCTCCACCCACTCCCACAATCAATCTACTCCCTAAATCATATTGTTTTTATTATTCCCTACCCCATCTATTTTTCTTTTTTTCTGTAATCTTAATTTGTGCTTCTTTCTCCTTTATGAAACGCTGTCAGGTTTTCATATGAAATCAAATGAAATGGAATTTATTTGTCCAAAAAAATGGAAAATTGCACTATCAAACAATGCTCATAAAGCTCACAATAATAAAAATAATGACCGTTTTTACAGCCATTTTTCCTTGCTGTGCAGGGGTTTGGCTTTTTCTTGAGGCAATGTTTTTTTTATGGCCCGATGCCCTTCCTGACGCCAACCCTGGTCGCCTCTTACGACACACAGGGATATGGTACACCTATTCTAACCGGGGCATACACCGGGACCAGTACACTGGTACTCATTTCGCCGACCTCGGAAGGATGACAGGCTGAGTCAACCCCCTGGTGTTAATTCAGCAGCCAACGGGGCTTGAACTCAGGACCCTGGGATCCCAAGCCGCCACCCTAACCACTAAGCCAACACCAGGCTTACAAAGCTCACAATGTCAGGGAAAAACAAAATTTTGTACAATCCATTTCCAAATTTAATTAAAATTATAAATAATGACAAAAACAATAGCAATAATGAATAGTACAAGAAACCACTACGAAACTAATAAACTATCAAAATTGTAGAAAGAGAACAATTCAACAGACAACTACCTTATCGCCACCACCACCCACTGACCCAATTAATATGACCGAGTTTCATTAAAAACATGAACAGAAAACGGTACAAATGAATTTTTTTTTTTTATCTACTGGTTCTGTACATCAAAACTCTTAACCCCTACCAGACCTCTTCTGTTCATAAAATGTACGTAGTGGGTGGATACTGTTTTACATAATGGATTTAGCTTTCGTTAAAACTCCTTCATGAGAAAGGAGGATCTTTCCGGTCTGTTTTGCTACTCTCTGCAGTTTTACCAAATCACATTTTTTAACACCACCAAACCAGAGAAGATAGCACTCTCAGTTACCGAACCATAAAAATGTCTCTGAACCATACGGCTACTTAGCAACTGTGTGTTCCGAAAAACCTCATAATCGTTTTATCAACATAGAATTATTCCAGTTGTCAAATAAAGTGTAGGTACTATTGTCTTTGCAAACCAGCCATTTAGTGTTCTGACCATGATAGATTATTATCATCAATGATTATACCTAAATTCTTATAGGAGTGAACAGTCTCAATATCAACACTTCAACATAACTGAGGTTTGGATTTCCTTTCGTAAAAATTCATCTCTTTAATCTTTTGAGTGTTTAATGTACATTCTATGCACACAATGTAAACCACATTTATATCTACCTCTGCTTTTATGCCTACCTTTGATATACATATTAAGTTCCACTTTCACCTGAGAAATTTACTTTTTGAGGCTATATTTACACCGTTTATACACCACTTTAGTAATTAAACGAATTACGTAGTTACCAGAAGTGTTTGAAATAATACAATGCAGATCGGCGGTTTGGGCTGCATTTCGTCCTTCGGCCTATGGACACGGCTCGGCCCGCGGTGAGGTGGAGCGGTTCTCTGGATTGGGCTGCATTTCATCCTTCAGCTTGTGGACACAGCTCGGCCCACAGTGAGGTGGACTAGTTCGATGGATTGAGCTGTGTTTCATCATTGTGCCTGTGGGCACAGTTTGGCCCACTGTGAAGTGGAGCGGTTCGGCAGGGTGGGCTGTGTTTTGTCTTTGTAACTGTGGACATGGCTTGGCCCACAGTGAGGTGGACTAGTTCAGTTGATTGCGCTGCGTTTCATTGTCGGGCCTGTGGTCATGGCTCAGCCCACGGTGAGGTTGAGCGGTTCGGTGGGGCGGGATGTCTTTCCTCCTTCGTCCTGTGTACACAGCTCAGCCCACGGTGAGGTGGAGCACTTTGGCGAGGCGAACTGCGTTTTGTCCTTGTGTCTGTGGACATGGTTCGGCCCGCTGTGAGGTCGAGCAGTTTGGTGGATTGGGTTGCATTTCGTCCTTCAGCCTGTGGACTCAGCTCAGTTTTTTCCTCTTGGGTCGGCCCTGCTTTGCAGGGAACTGGCGGACTTTGAGTCTGAGAGCATGAGGCTTGGCAGAGAGTCTGAACAAGGAGGATTGCATGTGGGAGAGAAGGAATATTGTGCGAGGAAAACAAGGATGAGCTTGAGGGAGTCAAGGGTCGAACTTCTGATCTCAAGTTTCGACCTCGAGGGTCAAACTGAAACTTCTGGTCAATGGTCGAACTGAGGGGCGAGAATGGAGTATTAAAAGCATTGACTGTGTGATTGACTGTGTTTACTGAAAAAAAAAGTTTTTTTTTTAACTTTGGTGAGGGAGGAGCGAGTCAGGTGAGGGAGAAATTAATTAGGTGGGGGAGTGGAGTTGAGTGTTAAGGGTGAAAATGAGAACAAGGGGTTGGTGAATGGTGAAAGGTGTGTGCGTGTGTGTGTGTGTGTGTGTGTGTGTGTGTGTGTGTGTGTGTGTGTGTGTGTGTGTGTGTGTGTGTGTGTGTGTGTGTGTGCACACGTGTGTAATGGGGACAGCAGTCTTGAGGTCCAGAAGGCCAGCCAGGGTAGTGCTGCTGATTGATGACTTGCACATCCCAAATTATTCAAGATGATTTTACTCTGTCAGGTGGGCAGTGATTCAGAAGTGAGGTCTGGCTTGGTAGTTTGAATGTCACATCAATGAGGGGTGGGGAGGTAGAGGGGTCAAAGTGGTGGAGATGATGCAGAGAAGGAGTTTGGAAGTGGTATGTGTGTGTGTGTGTGTGCAGGAGACCAGATGGCAAGGGGACAGGGTGAGGAGGTTGGTAGGAGGATACGAGATGTTGCATGTGGGTGAGGATGGAAGTAGTAATGGCATGGGAATAATAGGATCGGAAGAGATCAGCAAGCAGGTGGTCAGAGTGGAAGATGGGAGGGACAGATAGTTAAGCATTGGTGGTGATACAGAGGCAAATGGTGTGTGTTATGTTGGTATTTGGGCCACAAATGGGCTGGGGCAGTGAAGCAAGAAGTCAGTGATGCACTTGAGAAGATGATGGGAATGGTTGAGCTGGAGATGATGCTGTGCATTGCAGGGGACTTCAACGTGAGAGTGGTGGAGCTGGGTGAAGAGGAATGTGTTGGTAAATTTGGGTGGGGAACAAGGAATAGAGAGGGTCGAGAGCTTGGGGAGCTGGTGGTGAGGAATGTGATGGCCAAAGCTGGTTCATCTATCTATAATTCCAGCAATGTGTGTGTGTGTGTGTGTCTGTTTGTCTGCGACCGCAGTTTCTCGACGACCGCCGGTCCGATCGGATTGAAACTTGCCAGGAATATTGCCGGGGCCCCGCAGATGTGCCTTTTCGAGGTTTGATGTCAATCGGACGAGCGGTTCCCAAGTTACGGCCATTTATCTGTCGACCAATGACAAGACACGGTGCAATGACATCACGAATGGCGTCACAATAAATGTTTATTTATTTATTTATTTGCACGATTGACGGTCCGATCTGATTGAAACTTGCCAGGAATATTGCTGGGGACCCGCGGATGTGCCTTTTCAAGGTTTGATATTAATTGGATAAGCGGTTCCCAAGTTACGGCCATTTATCTGTCCACCAATGACGAGACACGGTGCTATGATGTCACGAATGATGTCACAATTAATGTTTATTTATTTATTTTTTGTGAATACATTTGTGAATACATTTACAGAGAGAGGGTGAGGGAGGAGGGGGAGAGGAGGAGGGGCCAAGAGAGGGGAGGGAGAGAGGGGGTGAGAGAGAGGGGGCATCACAATTCAAGAGAGGGGGAGAGAGGTGGGGGCGAGAGAGGGGGGATGAGAGTGGGGGGGGCGAGAGAGAGGGGGCGAGAGAGGGCTGCACATACTGGCACTCACCTATGGGCACGCACCTACGGGCCTGCCTCTACGGGCCCATACTAGTTCTTTTAAAAGCGGGAAAGTCAAAAGATTACATATAGGAGTGTGCAGCATAGAACAGAATTGGACTTGATGGTGGCAAGGAAGCGACAGTTGTGAAGGGTTAAGCATTGCAAGGCAGTGGCGGGAGAGTATCTTATCACTTCCGGTTCCAGTTTTTGAGTCGATAGTTGGTTCTCTCAGGGGTCTCTGCTGACTTTTTCAAAGATAAGTTTCTGGTCGTTGTTTGTCACGTTTTGACTGTTTATTTTGTTCCCGCCATGTTTACTGTGTGTTCTTAGTACGTTTTTGTTTCAAGATTTGTACTATTTGCTGAGTTTTCGTCGGTCTTGTCATATCGGGTTTCCCTGAGGTCGACTCATCTTCCTGTCTGTGTATGATCGTGTTTATTTGTATTTTCTCCTTATTACTATCCGTTCTTATTTTCTCCACTTTTCCCTCCACCCTCTTTTTATCCCTTCCAACTACACCCTCTGCTTCATGTCTTAAAATAAATTAAAAAAATACAACAACAAAAAACCTTTTCCCTCCTCAACTGAAAACCCACACAACCACATGACTTCCTGGACCGACTCTTCTTCCTCCTTATTCTGCCGACCTCCCATCTTCCTTCCACTTTTGCTGATCCACATTCACCATACACTTTCATGGTTTTTTTCTTCAACCTTTCCTTTACCTAATCTTACCTAATCTTTATCACAAAAAAAATAAAAAAACAAAGGTCTCTTAAACTGTTTCAACTTCCTCTTTCACACGTGTGGTTCTCGGTATTGTATCATAATTCACTCCTCTTTTTCTTCTTCAAAAGACTGTTTTCAAATCGACCTTTCCTTCATCCCGTGTCTACAAGTCCAATTGTTGCAACTTCTCTTTTCTCCATTCTCTTAATTCTCCTTTATTGCATCCTTCACGTCATGTCTTTAATCGCATCTCTGACTTTAAAAATTTTTAAATCCCAGTTTGTAATGAATTTTCGCGTTCCATCAATGATCATTTATTTTTCCAACTTCAGCGCCAATTCATCCCAACTTATTAAATTTACCTCATCCTCACCCCTCACCTGTTATAAACCTTCCTTACCCCTCCCATCTTTCCCCTCATCCTATCTCCGCTCTTAGCACGTCTTCACTGTCTTCTGTTTCAGTATCAGCTCCTCCTCTGGTGTCCCAACGTGTGTGGTGTTCTAACATCTGTGGGCTCCATTCTAAGCTAACAGATATCTCACTCTCTCACTCAGTACACTGATCACCACAAACATTCTCCTTCCTCCTCTCCTACCTACCCCTCTTCCCACCTCCTACCCCTCTTCCCACCTCCTCAAATCTTGTACCTCCCCCTACCCGCTCCCTTCTTCACTATACCATGACCAAGTCTCATCCTCCCCCTCTTCCCCACCTCTCCCATTGCCCTCCTGCCCCTTGGCTGTGCCTGCTCTCATCATCTCCCCTCCCTCTCAAAGCAACCTTCACACTCTCCCCCTCCAAGTTTCCCTCTCACCTCTCTCAAAAACTACCCCCTCACCTTTCTCCCTCAATTCTACCCTCTCACCCATCTCCCTCCAATCTCTCCCTCACTCCCCCTTCTTAAAGTTCCCCCCCCTCACATCCGCAAAGCTCCCTCCTTCCCCTGCCCTCTCTCTTCCATCTCATCACTCCACCTCCTCCAATCTTCAACTGCCCTCTGTCCCCTCTCTTATTACTCCCCAATGTGCCTCATCCCATCAGCTTCTTCTCTTTTGAAATTAAAGATTCTCTTTTGTATGCTGATCGATCCATCATGTGGAAATTGAGTTTTTTTCCACCACACCAGACAGCAGAGATTGTAGCACAAGCATTCAACTCACATTGGGTAGCTGTGTTTGGTACACCCTCAACAATAACTACAGACTAAGGTCGTCAGTGTGAATCAGCACTTTTCCAAGCTCTGTCTGATCTACTTGGCAGTAGGAGATCCTGAACCACAGCTTATCACCCATCAGCTAATGCGCTCGTGGAACGATTCCATTGACAGTAGAAAGCATCTCTGAAAGCCCATGCCAATTCAAGTTGGAACAAATCTTCCTATCGTCTTGCCAGATATCCAAACTGTGGTTAAGTCCAACCTCGGGTGCAGTGCTGCTGAGTTAGTTGTTGGCACAACTCTCAAGCTCCCAGGATAGTTTGTCATACCTAGTTAGTTTAATCACGACTTGGGTCCGAGCAACCATGTACATAGACTACAGATGCACATGAATAACTTGAATATTACACTTACCAGGCTACAGCACAGGAAAACCCAGACCAATTCAGACATTCAGAGTTGCACTCATGTTTTTGTGTGACATGACATGGTGAGGAAGCCACACCAACCCCCAATATGATGGACCATTTGAAGTCTTCTGCCGTACTGATAAGATTTTCATTATTAACTGCAATGGGAAACATGACAGTCAGCATTGACAGGTTGAAGCCTGCTTATGTTGACCATGACCTGATCACTGCACATGCATCACCTACATCCCCTCACTTGCAACCAGCACCAGCAGCGGCAGCTGTTTCTCAAGTTTTTTGGAACTTGAAACTTTGGGACTGTTCATTGTTTGCGCTGCAATTTTACACCTTTCTGAGCGATCGCTTTCTTCCTAGGTTGACAAATTCTGGTCACAAGTGATCTATGAGGTGTGACTTGTCGTGCACTTTTCATCGGTGCCAACTTTTTAGTACTTTTACATTATGAACTTTGTTCCATTTACTTTACCAACCAATGGCAGAAAAAGATGCATGTTTTTTTAAAATCTGGTTTCCAACCAATCATTTTTCCCCACACTGCAATCAGGCTTTTGGACCTCCCCCTTGGGGGATGAGCCAAAAGGAAGGCTTGAACACAAGTGTGATGATGCTTCCCTGTCTGGCAGCTCACTATTTACACCACAGTGGAAATGACTCATGGACTTGAGTTTCACTAGAGTTAAACTACATCACAGCCCTATCTTCAGCGACACATTTCCTCTCTTGACTCAGAGTGTCATACCACATGTCTGACCTGACCCTTTCCTCCAGCAGCATTTTGCTTTCTGCACCAGCAGCTGCGTACAACATGCTGCATCGCGGCTCCACCTTCAATGGGTTTTCACTCCTTTCTACCAAGGGACGACTATCATTGAACCCCATTTGGTAAGCAGCTTACTGCCACTGGCACTGACCATTTATGACACCCGAGTCATTGAGTGGATCATATTATTTCATCGACACAACACTGAATTGGCCTATTGGTGATGTTCCATTTCTTGCTTCTTTTTGAACTTGTGACTATTCACCCATACGCAAGCTTAACAGCTTACTTGCATAACCCGTGCTCTGCGCGACATGTTGGGGTGGGTGTGTTTGAGAAAGGAACTGATGCAGAGTATCAGTAGTGATTTTACTTTAATGCAGTAAGTGGAATACGATTTCACTGTTTCAGAACCATTTTATTTACTTTTTTTTTGTACCATGCACCTCATATGGTCTTTGTAAGCTGTTATCACGTTACTCGAGCGCAGAACAAAGCCGAAGATAGCGCGACACAAAACCACAAACTCGGAAATAATATATAAGATGGGACACCACTCAGACTGGATGAAGTCATCAACCTTTACCAGCGAGAAGAAGTCGATCACTCAATTTTTCTGTAATCTCTTTGCTGATGACTCCACCCTCTGCCATGACACCTCTCATCCTTCAGCAAGCCAGGCAGCAGCCTCTTCCCTCTCCTCAGACCTTGAAAAAAAATCACAACCTGTTCAAACACTTGGAATATGTCTTTTATCCCTGAGAAATCCCACACACTCGCTATCTCTCCAAAAGGACTGTACGGTAAACCCTTCAACCTACTACCTTCTATCAACCACAATGTAGATCTACTACTTCTATTGATTGTCTCATGGAGCTATCACACCAAAAATTCGCTTTTTGAGAGTAGAGAGAGAGAGAGTCTCTCACTCTAAATGACTAATAACCCAGGAAATTTTCTGGAACTGATACAACTGCCGAAAAAATATGATCCGATAATGAGAGAGCATTTGATGAACATTCAAGCTGTTCCCCACCAGGTCAAGTCAGGTATGGGAGCATGCGCCGGAGCAGCACATCACTGCATTCACATTCCACCAGTACTCCGGGGCCTCTGTCTGGCCATCGCCTGCCTGGTCCATCCCCATCTCCTTGAGATGCTGATCAACCTGCTGCAACCACGAGGCACATGGTCGGCCCATTGACCTCCTCTACTCATGAGGCTCCCTCGCTGAGAGAATCTGGTGAGCAGGATTAGTATCAGGAAAATGAGCCACATGTCCATACAGCCTCAGCTGACGCTCATGGACGATGCAGGTAACAAATCTCATTTGAGTCTCTCTCAGCAACTGCTCGTTGGACACAAAGCCTGACCAGTGATAGCCAATGATTCTCTGAAGAGACCTGGTACCAAAGGAATTAAGTCTCCTCAGATTCCTGGTCAGAGTCCAAGTTTCACTTCCGCAGAGCAAGACTTGGAAGCACCAAGGACTTGAAGACTTGGACTTTTTTCCTTTTTTGTTCCCCACGTCACATATAATACCTCTCACCCACCATTCAAAACAAAATGATACAACTTCGAGATAGCTGGATCAGGACAAACATCATCAAGGGAGTCAAAACCACAGAATACTATGCCCTCATCTTGGAGAGTACTCCAGATAATACTCCTGTTGCAGTCAACACGTGGCTCTCTCTCTCTCTCTCTCTCTCTCTCTCTCTCTCTCTCTCTCTCTCTCTCTCTCTCTCTCTCTCTCTCTCTCTCTCTCTCTCTCTCTCTCTCTCTCTCTCTCTCTCTCTCTCTCTTTCTCTTTCTCTTTCTCTTTCTCTTTCTCTTTCTCTTTCTCTTTCTCTTTCTCTTTCTCTTTCTCTCTCTCTCTCTCTCTCTCTCTCTCTCTCTCTCTCTCTCTCTCTCTCTCTCTCTCTCTCTCTCTCTTTCTCTCTCTTTTCTCTCTCTTTCTCTCTCTCTTTCTCTCTCTCTCTCTCTCTCTTTTCTCTCTCTTTTTCTCTCTCTTTTCTCTCTCTTTCTCTCTCTCTTTTTCTCTTTCTCTTTCTCTCTCTCTTTCTCTCTTTCTCTCTCTTTCTCTCTCTTTCTCTCTCTTTCTCTCTCTTTCTCTCTCTTTCTCTCTCTTTCTCTCTCTTTCTCTCTCTTTCTCTCTCTTTCTCTCTCTTTCTCTCTTTCTCTCTTTCTCTCTCTCTTTCTCTCTTTCTCTCTCTTTCTCTCTCTTTCTCTCTTTCTCTCTTTCTCTCTTTCTCTCTTTCTCTCTTTCTCTCTTTCTCTCTTTCTCTCTTTCTCTCTCTCTCATCTTCTCTTGCCGTCCAGGCTCGAGTTCTTCAAGGCAGTGTTCTCGGACCTGTACTGTTTTTTGGTTTTCAGAAATGGTCTCTCAGACTCTCTGGAAAATCCTCTTTATCTCTGCCGATAACTCCACCCTCTGCCATACCATCTCTCATCCCTCAGATTGGCAGCAGCAGCCTATTCACTCTCTTCAGACCTGGATAAAATCACAAGCTGGCGAAACACTTGGAGCAAGTCTTTCAATCCTGACAAATCTCACTCTCACCATGTCTCTCCGAAAGGACCGTCTGGAAACTCCTCCTCCCATCTACTTTCTCAACAATCCCCTTGAAGAAGTCCTTTCATTCAAGCTTTTGGGCCTCACTATCTGCCACATCTCCAGGCTGGCTTCCAAAGCCAGTCGCTGACTGGGCATCCAACATCATGCAAAGTCCTTCCTATGTATATATATATATATATATATATATATATATATATATATATATATATATATATATATATATATATATATATATATATATATATATATTGTTGCGGTTTTCGCGCCCGCCGGCGTGCGGCCGGCCACGTAACTCGAATCGCGGCACGTCGCCCACCGGACGGACAATCCAGTCGTGACCCTCTCGGACTAACGCCGGGAACCAGTCACGGGTGGACCTTTCGGTCTCACCGCGATCGAGCCAATCAGCCCCGCGTGGAATAGGGTTGCTCGCCAAATTCGAACTACCTAAGTACCCACGCGGAGGGTAGACCGGGCGAGCGCACCTCGCCGCAGGTCGACTTCGGACACGGGCCACTTAAGCGACCCGTTCCGTACTATCAGAATAACCGAGCGGTGTTATCGTCGACCTCGACGGTTCGATTAATTATCGGGCGTATTCAGCCCACTACCAACCCTTTACGTGAAGCAAGATGGGGATTCAATGGAGGAAAAGACGAAGCGAAGCGGGGGAACAGTTCAACAATAAAGCACACTTAGTCTCGGCACACGGAAAGCACACAAGTACAATTCCACCAAATGCACACAAAAAAAGAAAACACACTTCCATTTACACAAAAAGCAAACATAAAAGTGAAAACACAGTGCAGAGCTAATACCGACTACCGAGCACACGGCAACACTTATACAATTCTACTTCACAGACGGCGCCGACAACACATACCCAAAACCAAGGAAAAGAAATCCCCCAAGAATGGGGCAGGCCTGAGGCCGAGACCGGGTCGGGCCTACCCGTCTGGTGATGAGACGCGGAGCGGCGATGGCCCCGCAACCCGCGGGCCTCGTGGACAGTGCCTGGCAGGGGGTGGGAACGGGGCCCCCTTGGTCGCACTATCTCAGCGCGGGGGGAAACAGGAGGGGGTTGCTGATGCTCGGGGTATAGAGGATCTTTATTATATGCGACGAGCGTCTCCACCTCGGCCAGGTCGCGCTGTCGGCCTCCCTCGGGTGCAGCTTCCTGCACGACGCGAGCACCCCCTCGTCTGGTGTCGCCGCCTTTCCACAGCTCCGTCCCCTCCGTTCCGACTCCAACGCACACGACGAGCAGCTCCACCGCCCGCGAAGTCTTGACCCTCTGCTTCCGACTCTCCTCTTCTTGACTCTCCGACCCGTTCTTGTTTGCGACTCTCTTCTGACTCTTCGTTCCCTTTTTGCTGACTCTCCGACCCGTTCTTGTTTGCGACTCTCCTCTTCTTGACTCTCCGACCCACTCTGACTGACGAACACCGTCCTTTTATCCCCCCCGTAACTTCGCCTTTGACCCCCTCCCTTTGACCTTTCACCTCGCTCCCCATTGGCCCGAGAAAAAGTGGGCGTGAAGGCTTTTTGATCCACAAATTTGCATATATCGATCGCCCTGGGGGCGGGGCCAATTCGCCCCTCGCTCACCGATTGGACGGCAAAAAGTGGGCGTGTGTCGTTTTTGATCCGTTTTTGAAGCAGAAAATCCGTGATTTTGTACACGCTGTTCAACGTGCACCCTACACGAGTCCAGCATCGGTGCCCATGAGTGGCGCGAGATGACGGTGATGCGATGGTGGCGAGTTGTGACGGTAAAGGTCGTGGCGGTTGTGGTGAAGCGGCGTTGTGGTTGGTGGTTGTTGTTGTGGTTGTGATCATGGCGGTTGGTCCAAAATAAAGATAGTAAAAGAAAAACGGCTATCCTGAAGAGTCGCAGCACGTATAAATGACATGTATTCCCACTAGACAACGGGTTTGGGCCTAACTACACATGCACTTACCGAGATACCTCACCTAAGGGACCTGAATGGTGGTTTGCGAATCTGGTAACCACAACACTACCCCCTTCCCTTTTTACAGACTCGTCCCGAGTCGTCAAATTTTCGTGTGCCATCATGTGTAGTTTTCCCCTAGTACACTTTACCTACGGATCCCTGAGTGCGACATTCATGGTATTCGTGTCCCCAAAATAAATAACCTGAGGGCTGCGTAACTATCTAAACAAACTCACTCACACGGACGACTTAAATAAAATTGCCGGCGCTAAGACATACATGCCGGGGGCGCACTCATATTTACAGTACATCTTAACCTTAACTTACAAATCTTACACTAAACCATGGCCCAGGATCATTGAACTCTGCAAAAGAAAAGCAGTTAGCAGGGAGCCAGGCTGCCCGCATGCAGTCTCTGGCTCAAAACAATGCAGGTGACAGGGAACGTGGCTGGCTGCTCACACGCAGTCCAAGGCCTTCCCTTTTGAACTGAACTCAGTGAACCACAACGGTGCATGGGCTGCACAAACGCAGTCTCCGTGCCAGCTCAAGTGGCACACGCAATGAGCACAACGAATGGATGCATGAACACAAACACGGTGCACGGGCCGCCACTGCAGGCCCGTGTTGTAGCTGCCAACAGGGCAGTTCTTGCAGCTTGCAAACTGTTGCCTTGCGGATCCTGGCGCACATGGAAATGAACAGGGGGGGCAAAGCAAAAATTGAACGGGGGCTGGTGAACAGGGGCAGTGGGCATGGCATGGCAAAGGCAGCAGGCAAACACAGCCCGCAGAAGAAGGCCGCTGCAGGCAAACACAGCCGGCAGATGAACTGGCCGGCACAGGCCTTGAAGAAAAACAGCCAGCAGATGAACTGGCCGGCACAGGCCTTGAAGCAAACACGGCCAGCCGATGGCACAGGCCTTGCAGCAAAACAACAGCTGCCGATGAAGTTGGCCGGCCTCCGCCTTGAAGCAAAACACGGCCAGCCGATGAAGTTGGCCAGCTCTTGCCGTTCAGTGGAGGTTGGTGGAGGGAGTGCGGTGGTGCTGGCCACTTGGAGGGCGGGCTCGGACCTACCTACCTGTCTCCCTCCCAACCTATCGCCTTTGCCTGTCACTGTACATACCCACTCCCTTAATTTGTGAAAAACCAATTTAGCCCCAACTTATTTTTTTGTTGTTTTTATTTTTACTTCCCCTCTATAAATCGTTCCCTAACCCCCTTTATCGTCCTTGTTCGGCTAACCTATCCTGTCACCTAGCCTACTCCCAACCCCTACGTTCCCTTCCCGGAGGGGAATAAGGGAGAGCTAACGTCCTGTGTCGAGGCCCAACTCAAGCCTCAGAATGGCCTCCCCAGAGTTCAGCGATCTTAACACCAAGTGGGTCCAGCGGCCCACAACGACAGCGAGGGGATGGATGGTGCGGAGGGGTACACTTCCTAATCTACCCTAACCATTTAACTGTTAAACTACCCCGGGGCTTTCAACAAGCGCCTCTCGCTTAAACTATTGGTTCTAACAACCCAGATTCCCGTCGCCTGTGTTGGTGTCCTCACAATTTCGGGCCTCGCCCCCCAATTTTCTCTCCGTGCCCTCACACGGTCTCCTGGCTGGGACACGTGGCTCCCTTTGGCAGGCACGACCCTCTGCCGAATCTCCCGCTATGGCACCCCCGGGCAATACACTGCCTCCGAGCCTACTAGCTCCCTAACACCGGGGAGTGCCCCCCCTGGCACCTCCCCTGAAACGCACACGTGGCAGGTTGGCTTCCCGGGCCCCTTTCCGAGGGTCACCCTTGCCCACAACACTGCCCACGCGGCTAATGGCGCCCCGGGCCCCCGCACCAAGCAGGCGCACCCGTGCCCACTACGCTATCCCGGCCCCCCCATGGGCCCTTGGCCTACCACGGCCGACTAGCCTGGTGCCCGGGGTACCCACTCAGCGATACTCACCTTTCGCAGCCACGCTCCCAAGCCCGTCAACAGGGCTCCTGCACCCCTCCAAATGGGTTTCGAGCCTACTTTCCCACCAACAGCAAAACGACCTCCATTTTTCAATTTAACTAACCCAGCTAACTCACTTTACTCTGACCCCGGGGTCCCTTGGGTGGGAGTCACTCCTCCCCCCAATCACTCATCGCACCATGCATTCCCCATTCACTCCACACACACAGACCCGCTGGCCTCACTCACTCAACATGTACACGTACTCACCTCACAACCCACAACTCTTCAACACACACACCACTGAACTCTGCCATCCTTCTAACTATTTCCCCGAACTAACTCGTGCTCCCACATCGTCCCTTAAACTATAGCACGTTCCCTTTTAACACTACGTTGCTAAACTACGTCCCCTCTACACACTCACTGTCAGTCACTGTCTCCAAATAAATCATTTTATTTCCCATTTTCCCATCCTAAATCTGGCTACAATCCCTCTAACTAATCCATTCCACGGACTCCATGAGGACTTACCCCTGCCCCATGAAGTCGGTCTAACTAAGCTAACCCTTCCCCCTAACTAGTTTCCATCCTGTGCCCAGGATAAGGGGGTCTTCCACCCCTTTCCCAGGAATCCTGTACACCCGAAAGTGAGGCTTGCTTTTTTTTTTTTTTTTCATGCGCATCACCAGCGCGGCAACTCGCGCTCGCGCACTTTACACCTGCCCGTGACGTCATGCAGCTGCACGTGTTCCTCGTCCCTCCTTGGACGGTACCATCGGCCGGGATACCCCTCCTGCCGGATTCCAACCACACGTGCAGCCATGACGTCACCGTGCGCATATAAAAAAAAACACAAGCCACACGTCTCGAGGGGTTCCCCACGCGAACACATGTGCCCTGCCCGTTGGAGCTTAACACACACGATCGCGTGGAGAACCCGTCCGGTCCAAATCCATTTACCTGCCTAAACTTTGTCCGTCCGCGGGATCGGCAAATCCACCGCGTGCGTTTCCGGACCAGGACTTCACTCTCGCAAGCGAGCACGTGGCGGTCTCGTGCGTTGCACAGCACGAACCGCGTGCTCACTGCTGGGTGAACCCGGCACGGTCCTCGAAACAACTACAGCCGCTACCCGGCTTTCTCTCCTCTGTCGCCGTCGTCGTCTCCATTCAACCCACGCACACCTGCGTGTCCACGGCAAACACACAGTCCACACCATTAAACTCACACCGGGAGACGCGGCTGCGTGCTCCCGCATGCCAACCGACATCTCCCTCTCATACCGCTCTCTCACACACACGGTCTCCCTTGCACACAGCGACCTTGCACACGGCCGTTCACTCACGCACGGTGCCTCACCACTCACACACGGGGTCGCTTCCACACACGGGGACGCACTCACGCCTTGCACCACACACACAGGGACAACTACACTGGGGATTCGTATCCCCACAAGGGTCTCCGGGGCCTCTATACCCCCCAAGCTCTCCGTGCACCCGTCCACAGCACTCGTCCCCTCAACCTCGCAAAACACGACCGAACTCACCTGGTCGTGACTCGCCTCAAGGGGGCATCCTCCCTCCCCTCGTTCCTGGAGGAGGCCATCCCGCTGCTCGCACTGGGTCCCCACCCAGTCCGCCAGCTCACCCCCATTATCCTCCACTACCTCCGTGTGTGTGTGTGCGTCACTTACCCCGTCTTCATCGTGTTGTCTTTCCTCTATTTTGTCTGTCTCCCGTGTCTCTATACATTTTCTCTCCTGGTTCCTTTTTTCTGTCTCTTCCTGGTTCCTTTTCCTTTCCCATCTGAGTCGTTCTTTCTCTCTGAGCCCCATTAGCTGTTCGTTCTCCCTCCGTTTTGGTTGTTCAATTTCACACTCATAGAGTTGTTGTTTTCTTTCCCACTGTTCCTCCTGCTCTTTGTTTTCCAATCTCATCGTTTCTTTCAATTGGCTCATTTCCTTCCTGTGTTTCATTCGCTGTTCTCTCACGACTCTTCCTCGTTTCCTCTCCTGTCCTTCCTTCTCCAGTTTCATGGTTTTCTTCATTTGGTTAATCTCCTGTTTGTGTTTCATTCGCTGTTCTTTGTCTATCTCCTCGTACTCCAGCCTCAGCTTTTCTTCCAATTGGTCAACCTCAGATTCATGTTCTTTTTGTTTTCTATTCCATTGTTCCTCTCGTTCTTCCCTCTCCAATCTCGTTGTGTCCTTCAATCTCCTGATTTCTCCTTCCTGCTTCATTCCTTGCTCCTTTACTTTCTCCTCGTATTCAAACCTATTTTTTTCCTTTTGTCGTTCAGTTTCAAATTCATACTCTTTCAGTTTTCTATTCCACTGTCTTTCTTGTTCCTCCTTCTGCAATCTCGTCATTTCTTTCAACTGACTGATTTCTTTCTCCTGTCTCATTCGTTCTTCCTTCATTACTCTTTCTTGTTCCTCATTCTTTAGTCTGGCCTTCGCTTCCAGCTGTTCGATCTGTACAGTGTGGTTTCTTAAAGTTTCATTTTCCGTTCTCTTCCTTTCCTCTTTTAACACTCTCAGTTCGTTTTGTAGTTCCCTCTCTTTGTTTTGGTGTTTCTGTAACTCAGAAACTTTCTTTTCCAATTCTTTTCTCATCTCCGCACCCTCCGACCTTGCTTTGGCTTCGAACTGTTCTTCCGGCTTGCGCTTGTGGTTTTCTACCCGTCTTCCCAGTTCCTCTGTCTCCGTTTTCCCTCCAGTCCCAGCTTATCAACTCTCTTCGTCATGTCTTGAAGTCTTTTCTCACACTCCACCGTTTCGACCTTCAATCCCTCCTCTGTCTCCTCCTGGCTTTCTTTTAATTTTTCTAATACCTTCTTTACCTCGTGTCTCGTCTTACACGTCTCCCGAATTATTTTCTCGCCCGCCCCGACCGCGGGTCTGACAGCCGTTGCACTCCCCCCAGCTCGTTCGTCCCAGCACGTGGCAGCGCCATTTTCTCGCCCGTGGTCCGCGTTTCGCTCCTCGCCATTGCCATAATGCCTGCCTGCAGGCCTATGCCCATGCTCTGCATCTCACCCCGCATTTCTTTCATTTGGTTTAAGCTTCGAGTGCGTTTCCATCCATTTTTTTATTTTCCATTTGTTGCGTATTTCTCTTCATTTCGTTGTTCCTTTCTTTCATTTCGGCATTCCTGTAATCCAGTTTGTCATTTATGCTCTGCACGAGTTCCATAACGTGCTGTATCGTCACCTGCCCTGGCCACTCCCACTGACTACATTTAGCGGTGGGGTTATAATAAAAAAACCGACCAGATGAACGGCATCGATGCCTTTCCCAACCTTCTGGTACGGGTTTCTCTTGCACGGTGATCTCGTCCTGAGCCATGGATTCTACATTACTGTTACACATACCTAATCCACCCGGCACCCGCTCGCCTTGAGACGCCATCTTGCTTCTCGTGAAGGGTTAATTTCGCTCGCTCGTAATTTGGAGGGAATCGGGGGTCGCTTCTCTCACCCCTGGACCGATTCCCGTGAATTTAGCCAGAGACAGGAGAGCCCGTTTTCCTGTTCTCCGATACCAGTGCCGCGAGGAGGGCGATGAATTTGTATCCCACTCCTGACACCAGTGTTGCGGTTTTCGCGCCCGCCGGCGTGCGACGGCCACGTAACTCGAATCGCGGCACGTCGCCCACCGGACGGACAATCCAGTCGTGACCCTCTCGGACTAACGCCGGGAACCAGTCACGGGTGGACCTTTCGGTCTCACCGCGATCGAGCCAATCAGCCCCCGCGTGGGATAGGGTTGCTCGCCAAATTCGAACTACCTAAGTACCCACGCGGAGGGTAGACCGGGCGATCGCACCTCGCCGCAGGTCGACTTCGGACACGGGCCACTTAAGCGACCCGTTCCGTACTATCAGAATAACCGAGCGGTGTTATCGTCGACCTCGACGGTTCGATTAATTATCGGGCGTATTCAGCCCACTACCAACCCTTTACGTGAAGCAAGATGGGGATTCAATGAAGGAAAAGACGAAGCGAAGCGGGAAACAGTTCAACAATAAAGCACATTTATTCTCGGCACACGGAAAGCACACAAATACAATTCCACCAAATGCACACAAAAAAAAGAAAACACACTTCCATTTACACAAAAAGCAAACATAAAAGTGAAAACACAGTGCAGAGCTAATACCGACTACCGAGCACACGGCAACACTTATACAATTCTACTTCACAGACGGCGCCGACAACACATACCCAAAACCAAGGGAAAAGAAATCCCCCAAGAATGGGGCAGGCCTGAGGCCGAGACCGGGTCGGGCCTACCCGTCTGGTGATGAGACGCGGAGCGGCGATGGCCCCGCAACCCGCGGGCCTCGTGGACAGTGCCTGGCAGGGGGTGGGAACGGGGCCCCCTTGGTCGCACTATCTCAGCGCGGGGGGAAACAGGAGGGGGTTGCTGATGCTCGGGGTATAGAGGATCTTTATTATATGCGACGAGCGTCTCCACCTCGGCCAGGTCGCGCTGTCGGCCTCCCTCGGGTGCAGCTTCCTGCACGGCGCGAGCACCCCCTCGTCTGGTGTCGCCGCCTTTCCACAGCTCCGTCCCCTCCGTTCCGACTCCAACGCACACGACGAGCAGCTCCACCGCCCGCGAAGTCTTGACCCTCTGCTTCCGACTCTCCTCTTCTTGACTCTCCGACCCGTTCTTGTTTGCGACTCTCTTCTGACTCTTCGTTCCCTTTTTGCTGACTCTCCGACCCGTTCTTGTTTGCGACTCTCCTCTTCTTGACTCTCCGACCCACTCTGACTGACGAACACCGTCCTTTTATCCCCCCGTAACTTCGCCTTTGACCCCCTCCCTTTGACCTTTCACCTCGCTCCCCATTGGCCCGAGAAAAAGTGGGCGTGAAGGCTTTTTGATCCACAAATTTGCATATATCGATCGCCCTGGGGGCGGGGCCAATTCGCCCCTCGCTCACCGATTGGACGGCAAAAAGTGGGCGTGTGTCGTTTTTGATCCGTTTTTGAAGCAGAAAATCCGTGATTTTGTACACGCTGTTCAACGTGCACCCTACACGAGTCCAGCATCGGTGCCCATGAGTGGCGCGAGATGACGGTGATGCGATGGTGGCGAGTTGTGACGGTAAAGGTCGTGGCGGTTGTGGTGAAGCGGCGTTGTGGTTGGTGGTTGTTGTTGTGGTTGTGATCATGGCGGTTGGTCCAAAATAAAGATAGTAAAAGAAAAACGGCTATCCTGAAGAGTCGCAGCACGTATAAATGACATGTATTCCCACTAGACAACGGGTTTGGGCCTAACTACACATGCACTTACCGAGATACCTCACCTAAGGGACCTGAATGGTGGTTTGCGAATCTGGTAACCACAACAATATATATATATATATATACATATATATATATATATATATATATATATATATATATACATATATATATACATATATATATATATAT
>NC_140964.1:89373791-89418791 GCF_056783735.1 Eptatretus burgeri | reverse complement strand
TAATTCGGGAGACGCGTTGGGCGAGACTCAAGCAGGTGACAGAGAAAGTGACGGTGACACAGAGGGAATAATTAAATGGGGGTGACGTAGACGTGTACAGCAAGACACGTAGAGATGACGGAAATAATAAAAGAAATAACAGAGACAAAGAAGGTAATAGAAGTATTGCCAGAGACGCGGGAGATAGAAATAGTAGAGGAGAGACCACACGATAAAGACGGGGTAAAAGACGAGCACATATACATGGAGGTAGTGGAGGACAATGAGGGGGAGCTCGGGGAATGTGTCGTGACCCGGTGCAGCCGGATAGCCTCCTTCAGGAACGAGGGGAGGGAATATTCCCCCTTGAGGCGGATCTCGACCAGGTGGGTCCGGTCGAGCTTTGAGAGGTAGAGGGGGCGAGTGCTGTTGATGGGTGCACACGGAGCTTGGGGGGTGTGAAGGCCCCGGGACCCCTTATGGCACAAATCCCCATTGTGAATGTCCCGGTGTGTGTGTTCACGAGTGTGGCGAAATGTGTGCTGTAACGCGCGCATATCGTGGGTGAAAGGCGGTGTGTGAAAGAGACCGCATGTGTGAGTAAAATGGTGTGCGAGGTTGCGAGTGAGCGGAAATGCGTGCTTCCCAGCATGCCTTGTGTGGAAGAAGCACAATGTGTGGAAGAGACAGCGTGTGTGAGTGAAACCCCCTGTGCAAGTGGAAGGCCGTGTGTGAGTGAAACCACGTGTGCGAGTGAATGGGCATGCGTGAGTGAGTGGCTGTGTGTGAGAGAGACCATGTGTGTGAGGTCGCTGTATGTGAGGGAGATGGCGGTTTGCATGGGCGAACACGCAATCGCATGTCCGAGTGGGAGTGTCATGGCGTGGTGTGTGAGCGTCGTGGCACGGGGAAGTTTGTGCACGAGAGTGTGACGACGACGGTGCCTGACGGTGGACAAAGGTTGAGTAGCAGCCGTAGCGGTTTTGGGAACCGTGCCGGGTTTGCACAGCAGCGAGTGCGGGGTCCGTGCTGTGCTCCACACGAGGCCGCCATGTGCGCACCTGTGGGAGTGAAGCCCGGTCCGTAAACGCATGTGGTGGATTAGCCGATCCCACAGACGGACAGAAGGTAGGCTGGATTATGGATTTGGACCGGATGGGTTCTCCGCGCGAGCGTATTTGTGAAGCTCCGATGAGCAGAGCACATGTGTTCGCGTGGGGAACCACTCAAAACGCGAGGCTTGCTTTGGATGCGCAGGGGGACGTCGTGGCTGTATGGTCGGAATCCGGCAGGAGGGAAATCCCTGCCGGATGGTACCGTCCGAGGAGGGACGAGGTGCGCGAAGCCAGAACAGCTGCCATGACGTCACAGGGAAAAGAGCGCAGGTTGCGAGTTGCCGCGCTGGTGTAAGCATAATTTAAAAAAAGCAACCCTCGCTTCGGGTGAACAGGATTCCCGGGCAAGGGGTGGAATGGAAGACCCCCCTGCCCAGGCACAGGACACCACTAGTTAGGGAGATGGGTTCGCTTAGTTAGACCGGCTCCTTGGAGCAGGGATAAGTCCTCATGGAGCCTGTGGAATGGATTAGTTAGAGGGATTGCAGTTTAGATTCAGGATGAGAAATGGAAATAATATTTGGAGACACGGACAGACTGTGAGTGTGTAGAGGGGACGTAGCTTAGCTGCGTAGTGTTAAATGGAATGTGCCACTAGTTTAAGGGATAACGAGGGAGCACCAGTTAGTTATGGGATTTAGTGAGAAGAATGGCAGTGATCAGCGATGTGTGAGAAGAGAATGGAAAATGTACTTGATGAGTGAGTGAGGCCAGCTGCTCTGTGTGTGTGGAGTGAATGTGAAATGCATGGTGCGATGAGTAATTGGGGGGAGGAGTGATTCCCACCCAAGGGACCCTGGGGTCAGTGTAAAGTGAGTTAGTGGGTTAGTCAAATTGACAAAATGGAGATAATTTTGCTGTTGGTGGGAACGTAGGCTCGAAACACATTTGGAGGGGTGCAGGAGCCCTGTTGATGGGCTGAGAGCAGGCTGCGAACGGTGAGTATCGCTTAGTGGGTACCCCGGGCGCCGGGCTATTCGGCCGCGGTAGGCCAAGGGCCCATGTGGGGCCCGGATAGCGTAGGGGGCACGGGTGGGCCCGCATGATGCAGGGCCCGGGGCGCCATATGCCACGGGGGCAGTGTACTGGGCACGGGTGACCCTCGGAAAGGGATCCGGGCGTCAACACGCCACGTGGGCATCGAGGGGGAGTAGCCATGGAGAGCACTACACAGGTTTTAGGGAGCTGGTAGGCTCGGAGACAGTTGCAGGGCCCGGGCGTGCCATCGTTGGAGAATTGGCAGAGGGTAGTTCCTGCCAAGGGAGCCACGCGTCCTAGCCATGAGACCGTGCGAGGGCACAAGGGAAAATTGGAGGACATGGCCCAAAATTGTGAGGACATCAACACAGGCGACGGGAATCTTGGTTTGTAGAACCAGCAGTGTATGCGAGAGGTGTTTTTGGAAAGCCCCGGGGTAGTTTAAGGTAAATAAATGTAAGAGTAGATTAGGAAGTGTACCCCTCCGCACCATTTATCCCTTCGCTCGTTGTGGGCCGCTGGACCCACCTTGGGTTGAGATCGCTGAAATCTGAGGAGGCCATTCTGAGGCTTAATTGGGCCTCGACACAGGACACTAGCTCTTCCTTATTCCCCTCCAGGAAGGGAACGCAGGGGTTGGGAGTAGGCTTGGAGACAGGGTAGGTTAGCCGGGGACAGAGAAGATAAGGGAGACGAATTATAGAAGGAGAAATAAAATTAAAATAAAACATAAAAACAAGATGGGGCTAAATTTAGATGTTTGCAAACTAAGGGAGTGGGCATGAACAGAGACAGGCAAAGGCGATAGGTTGGGAGGGATACAGTAGGGTAGGTCCGAGCCCGCCTTCCGAGTGGCCAGCAACACCGCACTCCCTCCACACACTTGCAGGACAAGACAAGAGGCCGGCCAGTTAATCTGCCGGCTGTTTTGCTTCAAGGCCTGTGCCGGTCAGTTTATCTGCCGGCTGTTTTGCTGCAAGGCCTGTGCCGGTCAGTTCATCTACCGGCTGTTTTTGCTACAACGGCCTTGTTTTGCCTTGCCATGCCTTGTTTGCCTACCTTTGCCTTGACCCTCATGTCTGTCAGACCTTTTTGTTGCATTTGCCCCATTTTTCCATCACCATGTGGGCCAGGATCATCGCGCCTTCTGCAAAGACTACCCTGAAGGCAGCCGCATCAAGGGACTGCATTGGCGACCCGTGCACCGTGTTGTCCATCCATCCATCTGCACCACGGGACTGCATTGAGCAGCCCGTGCACCGTTTTGTTTGCTTGCGTCAGTGCTCATTCAGAGTTCTGCAGGGACTGCCTTGCAGGCAGCCGCACACGGAGACTGCATTGGTGCAGCCCGTGCACCGTTTTGTATTCACTGCGCTCATTTCACGGGGAAGGCCGAGGACTGCATTGGTGCAGCCGGCCACATTCCCTGTCACCTGCATTTATTTCATGAGCCAGAGACTGCGTGTGAGAAGCCTGGTTCCCTGCTTCTTTTCCCACAGAGTTCATCAGTCCTGGGCCATGGTTTCGTGTAAAATTTGTAAGTTAAGTTACAATTGTACATGAGTTGCGCCCCTTGCATGTTTGTCGTTGCGCTGGCAATTTATTTAAGTCGTCTGTATGAGTGGCTTTGTTTCGTTAGTTACTCAGCCCGCTGGTTATTTATTTTGGGGACACAAATACACTAAATGTCAAACTCAGGGATCCGAAGATAAAACATACCAGGGGAAACTTACACATGATGGCACACGAAAATTCGACGACTCGGAACGAGTCTGTACAAAGGGGAGGGAGTAGTGTTACGGCTGTGGAAATTCGCAGAACACCATATAGGTCCTTTGTTCAGTTATGCCGATAAGTCGGTGTTCAGTTAGATTTCCCCACCGTTGTTTAATGGGATTTATCCGTGTGGACAGGGCTGTGATCTTTGAGTTAGCCGTTTTTCTTTTACTATCGTTATTTTGGACCAACCGCAATTACTACCACCGCAAAGCGCCACCAACCACAACAACCCGATCACCACAACCAGCTTCTCGTCAATCGCCAACATCCCCACAGACAACGAACAGCCGCCTTCACAAGAACCACCTTAACCACCACCGCCCAACCACACCACCCTCACTACCAACACAAATGCCAGCCACACCACCCTCCCAACCACAATGAACGCAAGCCACACCACCATCAAGACCACCACAAAACGCCAACCACACCACCACCGCATTTCCACCTCAGCATGGTTGCCAGAGGCCTGGCCTTCGTCGAGGGAAAGCAGGTGATCCCCGTTTCCCCCTCCCCACCAACGAATGGCATCTTCCCTGAGAAACGCGGTGGGTTTCACCCTGCAAGGGACAAGGGTGAAAACCCAAGCAATGAAGCAGGCAACGGTGTGAGCGTCCCTGATTTTTGGCGGGAAAACGTTTCCTTCTGGAAGCTTCCCTCGTGTTCTGGAAGGAAGGGTGGGAGTTGAGAAGGGGCGGGGCGTGGGTATAAAAAGGAGGAACGCGAGCACGGAAAAAAAGAGTGGGAGAGTCGTCACCAGGAATGCGAGTGCTGAGGAGAATCGCGTTCTCTCTCTCTCGGTCGCTGAGGATCGTGAGCGAGGTTGCGCTCCGGACCGAGGGCTCTCTGGGTCGGTCGTGACGAGAACGGGAGAATCGAGGTCGGAAGATAGGCGTGAGGAGAGAGAACCGTGAGGGTGGTACGAGCGCGAGGTCGGGCGAAGGAGGACGGAGCCCCAAAAAATCACCACACGGTCACGTTCTCTTTCTTTCTTTTCTGGGTTTTTGTATGTGTGTATGTGGCACCATGTCCCGCAAGTAGAACATTTTAAGTGCTTGTGAATAATAAAAATAGACGGTTATAGTGCTTTGCCTTGTTCGTGTTTTGTCCCCGTCCCGCATTCATTTTAAATCAACTGCATGCGTGTTTCACCTTTCCATTGCATGACTGTGTACGTGTGTAAATAATAAATGTGAGTGTTTAAATGTTAACCCGTTCGTTGTGTCCTCTTTCCCCATTGTACCGCCGTATTGCTCTTGGAATTTAGCGGGCTTTTAAAGAGCCGATAATAGAATCGGGTCCAACGAGGCCTGGCGATAATACACCGCTCGGTTATCCCAGAACGGAACGAACCGCTTAAGCGGTTTATGTCCAAGCAGGCCTTCATTGAGGTACGGTCTCTCTGTAGTCTGCCCGCGCGAATGCTTAGGTATATCGATAATTAGGCGATTGACCCTGTCGTGCGCGGGTCGACTGTCGACTCGGCCGTGGTGTGCGCTCGGAGCACACCCGTGACTGGTTTCTGGCGTTGTTCTGGAAAGTCACGACTGAATTGTACGTCCGGTTGGCGTCTGGCCGCGATTCGGTTTGAAAGCGGTCGTTCGCACGTTGGGCAGGCGTAAATTCATATATATATATATATATATATATATATATATATATATATATATATATATATATATATATATATATATATATATATATATATATATATATATATATATATATATATATATATTGTTACAGCTGTGGAAATTCGCAGACCACCATAAAGGACCTTAGATCAGTTATGACGCTAAGTATATGTGTAGTTAGATTTCCCCACCGTTGTTTAGAGGGAATTTCCGTGTTCACAGGGCTGCGATCCTTTGAGATAGCCGTTTTTCTTTTCTCTGTCGTTATTTTGGACCAATCATCCCCCACCAAGCAAATCACCACGACCAACAACGCCCCCAAACAACTACACCAAGCCACCACCACCTTCGCCCCCTTCACCTCCACAACCCCATCCCGCAAACATCGCCTCACCCCCACTCTCAAACGACGCCTGCCAAAAACCAAATCGCCACCACCAACACCCTTCCCAAACCACCACAGCAAACTCCCACCACCTTTGCCTTTCTACCGAACGTCGTGCCATGGGTTGTGAATGGGATGCTTTCGAAGAAGAAATCTGATCAGGAATGATTCACGCCCACTTTTCATCCATCCAATGGCTGAGCATCAGGTGGTGCAGCCCCGCCTCCAAACCCGCTGTGATCCACAAATTTACATATGCACTCCTCCCCCGGCCTATATAAGCGTGAGCACAACGTAGCTTGAGGCAGTCAAGTCAGGTCTGGAGGGTTCAGAGAACAGGACGGAGCTCGAAGAGGCAGACGGCGGCAGTGTCGGTGGGGCAGAGTCTGGAGACGGAGCTCGAAGCAGATGGGGAAAGGCAGACGGGAGTCGGGAGACGGAGAGGAAGGAGCTCAGAGCATCAGCTATTCCCCTCTCCTTTACCGAGCTCCGCGCTGAGAAAGCGCCGGTAACCCCGTCCGTGCCCCTCCCCAACCGTGGTGCCGACGGTGAAACACGTGCCTGCGTGGAGAACGCCGGAGAGAGCTCACCGGCCATGCCAGGGGCACAAAGCCAGGCGCAGCTACGCTTACATCGCGGCTTGCCCGCCATCGTGCCATGAGGGTGCGGTTCAGACCCTTCGGTCTCGTGGACCTGGCCGCTCATCCAGATTCCACGTACATTTGGTCCACGGACCTGTCTGCCACCCTTATCTTGGAGGGTGGCTTTTTCTTTGCTTTTTGTGCAAATGCATGTGGTGGCGCCGTCTTGTAAGTAAAACTGTTTAAGTAATTGCATGTGAAATAAAGACACCTCATTCGGTTGTAACTCTGCCTTTGCTTGATATCACTGTGTACGTGCATGATTTACTGTATGTCTGTAAATACGTGCCTTGTCTGAGTGTGAAATAAATGTGCTTGTTGAACTGTTCCCCGTTTCGTTGCGTCCTTTCCCTTGTTTGAAAGTTCCATCTTGCATCACGGAAGGAATTGGTAGAAGGGTGTAAGCACCCAGTAAATAGAATCACATCCGTAGGTGATAACACCGCTCGGTTATCACTGAAGCACGGAACGGACCGCTTAAGCAGTTCGTGTCCTAGGCCGGCCAGCGGCGAGGTACGATCGCCCGGTTAACTACTCGCGCAGGGACTTAGGTAGGTCGAGTTTGGCGAACAACCCTATCCTGCGCGGGTGGCCGATTGGCACGATTGTGGTGGGGTCGAAAGACCCACCTGTGACTAGCTCCTGGCGGTAGTTCCAAGGAGGGTCATGACTGAATTGTCCGTTCCGGTGGGCGAAGCGGTCGCAATTTGAGTTACGTGGCCGATCGCACGCTGGGCGGACCGAAATTCGTAACAATATATATGTTTGTGTGTATGTATGTATGTATATATATATATATATATGTATGTATATATATATATATGTATATATATATATATATATATATATATATATATATATATATATATATATACATACATACATACATACTCTACCCGTCAAAAGTTTGAGAACACCCCCATTTTTCCAGTTTTTACTGAAATTTAAGCAGTTTAATGTACTCTGAAATTGAAGCACAGAACAAATAAACAATTGCAGATAAAAAAAGTAATCATGGAATCGTTTTGTTGAACAAAATTTAATCTAAATTTTTGACTCATCAAAGTAGCCACCTTTTGCAGATATAACAACCGAATATACTCGTGGCATTCTTTCTCCAATAGAAATCAAACATTGTTCGGAAAGTTGTTCCCAACACTGTTGCAGAAGTTCCCACAAATGTGTCGCACTTGAAGGTTGCTTTGCTTTCACTCGTCTGTCCAGTTCATCCCAAACCAGCTCGATGTGGTTTAAGTCTGGAGACTGTGCTTGTCATTCCATGATTTGAAGCGTGCCGTCTTGTTCTTTTATTCTGAGGTAGTTCTGACATCGTCTGGAGGTATGCTTTGGGTCGTTAACTTGCTGTAAGATGAACCCCTGACCAACGAGGTGTGGACCAGAGGGTATTGCATAGTGCTGCAAAATGCTGTGGTAGCCCTTTTGGTTCAGGGTGACAGTCACTCTGTGCAAGTCGCCGACTCTGGATCCAGCAAAAGAGCCCCACATCATCACGCTTCCTCCTCCATGTTTGACAGTTGGTGTCGCACAGTGAGGAACCATCCTTTCGCCTACTCGACGGCATACAAAAACCCTCTGTGATGATCCGAAGATTTCAAATTTTGATTCATTGGTCCATAAGACCTTCTTCCAGTTTTCAGTCATCCTCTGGCAGCGCTTCATGGCCCAGGCAAGCCTCTTCTTCTTATTTTGCCATCTTAGCAATGGCTTTCTTCCTGCCACTCGACCTGTCAAACCTGCAGCTCAAAGTCTTCTCTTCACAATGGAAACTGAGACTTCCTTACTTTGACCAGTGTTAAGCTGTGCTTGAAGCTGCTGTCCAGTGAGCTGCCTATCACACAAGCTGTTCACTCTCAGAAACTTGTCTTCTGATTGTGTTGTGGCTTTGGGTCTGCTCGACCTCTTCCTGTCAGTTTCCTCCAGTTTCCAAGTGCCTTTTGATGGTGTAGGAAACTGTACTCACTGACACCTTGGCTTCTTTGCAATTTCTCCAAAGGAAAGACCTACACTTTTAAGCGTTATAATGGTCTGTCTGTCTTCCTTTGTTAATTGTCTTTTTCTTGCCATTATGATAGCAATATACTACTTCCTGCAGTGCAATATTGTCCAAATCATGCTTCAGGGTGTGTCGCAACACAGTCTGTTCCAACACTGATTTTATGCAGACACAGGGTTTGCAACTAACCAACAAAAGTTGGGACACTTGTTGGAATTGTTTACATCAACTTTCAAGGCTTAATTTACTTCCATTGCTGCAGAACAGCTGCAGTTGCCAACCCATTACTTGTTCTCTGAAAAGGGCCTTTTTAACAACTGTGAAATTTACATTATTTTTCAATTTTTGGCAACCTAAACTTTTTTTTCTTAACCTCTGGTAGTTTACCGTTTGGCTTTTTACCATTTAAAGTTATTCACTGGACTTGAACTGCTTAAATTTTCGTAAAAACTAAAAAAATGGGGGTGTTCTTAAACTTTTCACTGGTGGAGTGTGTGTGTGTGTGTGTGTGTGTGTGTGTGTGTGTGTGTGTGTGTGTGTGTGTGTGTGTGTGTGTGTGTGTGTGTGTGTGTGTGTGTGTGTGTGTGTGTGTGTGTGTGTGTGTGTGTGTGTATATGTATATATATATATATATATATATATATATATATATATATATATATATATATATATATATACATACATACATACATACATACATACATACATACATACATATATATTACATAGCTCTGGAAAAAAATGAGACCACTCGAAAAAAAAATTTAATCAGCATCTCGACATGTATGGCAGCCATTCCATTCCAGTGTCTGTTGAATTCCAACACAGGCACACCTCATTATACTTAGTGAGGTACTGATTGGGTGATCACCTGAACCGAATCTTATTTAACAAGGAAAAGTATAAAAACCACTGCTGTGGTCATCACTATCCTCTTGCAATAGGACCAGCTGGATGTCAAAAACAGTGCTAGTCGTACCTCAAAAGTTTGGAATCAAAAAAATAACTATTGACCATGCCAAAAGAGTTGAAAAGAAGTTTTGAGTGAGGAAAAGAAGGGTTCAATTCTGGTTTTTCTCCCCCTCTCTACACCTCTCTACACCTCTCTACACCTCTCGACACCTCTCTACACCTCTCTACACCTCTCTACACCTCTCTACACCTCTCTACACCTCTCTACACCTCTCTACACCTCTCTCTCTCTCTACATCTCTCTCTCTCTCTCTCTCTCTCTCTCTCTCTCTACATCTCTCTCTCTCTCTCTCTCTCTCTCTCTCTCTCTCTCTCTCTCTCTCTCTCTCTCTCTCTCTCTCTCTCTCTCTCTCTCTCTCTCTCTCTCTCTCTCTCTCTCTCTCTCTCTCTCTCTCTCTCTCTACATCTCTCTCTCTCTCTACCTCTCTCTCTCTCTCTCTCTCTCTCTCTCTCTCTCTCTCTCTCTCTCTCTCTCTCTCTCTCTCTCTCTCTCTCTCTCTCTCTCTCTCTCTCTCTCTCTCTCTCTCTCTCTCTCTCTCTCTCTCTCTCTCTCTCTCTCTCTCTCTCTCTCTCTCTCTCTCTCTCTCTCTCTCTCTCTCTCTCTCTCTCTACATCTCTCTCTCTCTCTCTCTCTCTCTCTCTCTCTCTCTCTCTCTCTCTCTCTCTCTCTCTCTCTCTCTCTCTCTCTCTCTCTCTCTCTCTCTCTCTCTCTCTCTCTCTCTCTCTCTCTCTCTCTCTCTCTCTCTCTCTCTCTCTCTCTCTCTCTCTCTCTCTCTCTCTCTCTCTCTCTCTCTCTCTCTCTCTCTCTCTCTCTCTCTCTCTCTCTCTCTCTCTCTCTCTCTCTCTCTCTCTCTCTCTCTCTCTCTCTCTCTCTCTCTCTCTCTCTCTCTCTCTCTCTCTCTCTCTCTCTCTCTCTCTCTCTCTCTCTCTCTCTCTCTCTCTCTCTCTCTCTCTCTCTCTCTCTCTCTCTCTCTCTCTCTCTCTCTCTCTCTCTCTCTCTCTCTCTCTCTCTCTCTCTCTCTCTCTCTCTCTCTCTCTCTCTCTCTCTCTCTCTCTCTCTCTCTCTCTCTCTCTCTCTCTCTCTCTCTCTCTCTCTCTCTCTCTCTCTCTCTCTCTCTCTCTCTCTCTCTCTCTCTCTCTCTCTCTCTCTCTCTCTCTCTCTCTCTCTCTCTCTCTCTCTCTCTCTCTCTCTCTCTCTCTCTCTCTCTCTCTCTCTCTCTCTCTCTCTCTCTCTCTCTCTCTCTCTCTCTCTCTCTCTCTCTCTCTCTCTCTCTCTCTCTCTCTCTCTCTCTCTCTCTCTCTCTCTCTCTCTCTCTCTATATATATATATATATATATATATATATATATATATATGTATATATATATATATATATATATACATCTCTCTCTCTCTCTCTCTCTCTCTCTCTCTCTCTCTCTCTCTCTCTCTCTCTCTCTCTCTCTCTCTCTCTCTCTCTCTCTCTCTCTCTCTCTCTCTCTCTCTCTCTCTCTCTCTCTCTCTCTCTCTCTCTCTCTCTCTCTATATCACACCTCTCTCTCTCTCTCTCTATCACACCTCTCTCTCTCTCTCTCTATCACACCTCTCTCTCTCTCTCTCTATCACACCTCTCTCTCTCTCTCTCTATCACACCTCTCTCTCTCTCTATACACACCTCTCTCTCTCTCTATACACACCTCTCTCTCTCTCTATACACACCTCTCTCTCTCTCTATACACACCTCTCTCTCTCTCTATACACACCTCTCTCTCTCTCTATACACACCTCTCTCTCTCTCTATACACACCTCTCTCTCTCTCTATACACACCTCTCTCTCTCTATACACACCTCTCTCTCTCTATACACACCTCTCTCTCTCTCTATACACACCTCTCTCTCTCTCTATACACACCTCTCTCTCTCTCTATACACACCTCTCTCTCTCTCTCTCTCTACACACCTCTCTCTCTCTCTATACACACCTCTCTCTCTCTCTATACACACCTCTCTCTCTCTCTATACACACCTCTCTCTCTCTCTATACACACCTCTCTCTCTCTCTATACACACCTCTCTCTCTCTCTATACACACCTCTCTCTCTCTATACACACCTCTCTCTCTCTATACACACCTCTCTCTCTCTCTATACACACCTCTCTCTCTCTCTCTATACACACCTCTCTCTCTCTCTCTATACACACCTCTCTCTCTCTCTATACACACCTCTCTCTCTCTCTATACACACCTCTCTCTCTCTATACACCTCTCTCTCTCTCTCTCTATACACCTCTCTCTCTCTCTCTCTCTCTATACACCTCTCTCTCTCTCTCTCTCTCTCTATACACCTCTCTCTCTCTCTCTCTATACACCTCTCTCTCTCTCTCTCTCTCTCTATCTCTATCTCTATCTCTATACACCTCTCTCTCTCTCTCTCTCCAGCCTCTCTCTCTCTCTCTCTCTCTCTCTCTCTCTCTCTCTCTCTCTCTCTCTCTCTCTCTCTCTCTCTCTCTCTCTCTCTATATATATATATATATATATATATATATATATATATATATATCTCTCTCTCTCTCTCTCTCTCTCTCTCTCTCTCTCTCTCTCTCTCTCTCTCTCTATATACACCTCTCTCTATATACACCTCTCTCTATATACACACCTCTCTCTATATACACCTCTCTCTATATACACCTCTCTCTATATACACACCTCTCTCTATATACACACCTCTCTCTATATACACACTCTCTCTCTATATACACACCTCTCTCTATATACACACCTCTCTCTATATACACACCTCTCTCTATATACACACCTCTCTCTCTATATACACACCTCTCTCTATATATACACACCTCTCTATATACACACCTCTCTATATACACACCTCTCTCTATATACACTCCTCTCTCTATATACACACCTCTCTCTATATACACACCTCTCTCTATATACACACCTCTCTCTATATACACACCTCTCTCTATATACACACCTCTCTCTATATACACACCTCTCTCTATATACACCTCTCTCTCTATATTCACACCTCTCTCTATATACACCTCTCTCTATATACACCTCTCTCTATATACACACCTCTCTCTATATACACTCTCTCTCTATATACACACCTCTCTATATACACCTCTCTCTATACACACCTCTCTCTATACACACCTCTCTCTATATATGCACCTCTCTCTATATACGCTCCTCTCTCTATATACACACCTCTCTCTATATACACACCTCTCTCTATATACACAGCTCTCTCTATATACACACCTCTCTCTATATACACCTCTCTCTCTCTCTCTCTCTCTCTCTCTCTCTCTCTCTCTCTCTACTCTCTCTCTCTATATCTCTCTCTCTCAATATACACCTCTCTCTCTCTCTATATATATACACTCTCTCTCTATATATACACACCTCTCTATATATACACTCTCTCTCTATATACACTCTCTCTCTATAGACACACTCTCTCTATATACACCTCTCTCTATTCTCTACTCTCTCTCTCTCTATATACTCTCTCTCTCTATATATCTCTCTCTCAATATTCACACCTCTCTCAATATACACACCTCTCTCTATATACACTCTCTCTCTCTCTCTCTATATACACCTCTCTCTCTCTATATACACACCTCTCTCTCTCTGTCTCTCTCTCTCAATATACACACTCTCTCTCAATCTCTCTCTCTCTCTCTCTCTCTCTCTCTCTCTCTCTCTCTCTCTCTCTCTCTATATACACTCTCTCTCTATATACACCTCTCTCTATATACACACCTCTCAATATACACACCTCTCTCTATATACACACCTCTCTCTATATACACCTCTCTCTATATACACCTCTCTCTCTATATACACTCTCTCTCTCTCTATATACACACCTCTCTCTATATACACACCTCTCTCTATATACACCTCTCTCTATATACACACCTCTCTATATACACTCTCTCTCTATATACACTCTCTCTCTATATACACACCTCTCTATATATACACACCTCTCTCTATATACACCTCTCTCTATACACACCTCTCTCTATACACACCTCTCTCTATATACACACCTCTATATACACACCTCTCTCTATATACACCTCTCTCTATATACACCTCTCTCTATATACACCTCTCTCTATATACACCTCTCTCTATATACACCTCTCTCTATATACACCTCTCTCTATATACACACCTCTCTCTATATACACACCTCTCCCTATATACACCTCTCTCTATATACACACCTCTCTCTATATACACACCACTATATACACACCTCTCTCTATATACACCTCTCTCTATATACACCTCTCTCTATATCCACCTCTCTCTATATACACCTCTCTCTATATACACCTCTCTCTATATACACACCTCTCTCTATATACACACCTCTCTATATACACACCTCTCTCTCTATACACACCTCTCTCTATACACACCTCTCTCTATATACACACCTCTCTCTATATACACACCTCTCTCTATATACACCTCTCTCTATATACACACCTCTCTCTATACACACCTCTCTCTATATACACACCTCTCTCTATATACACTCTCTCTCTCTATACACACCTCTCTCTATATACACACCTCTCTCTATATACACACCTCTCTCTATATACACACCTCTCTCTCTCTCTCTCTCTCTCTCTCTCTCTCTCTCTCTCTCTATACACACCTCTCTCTATATACACACCTCTCTCTATATACACACCTCTCTCTACATACACACCTCTCTCTATATACACCTCTCTCTATATACACCTCTCTCTATATACACCTCTCTCTATACACACCTCTCTCTCTATACACACCTCTCTCTATATACACACTCTCTCTCTATATACACACCTCTCTCTATATACACCTCTCTCTCTATATACACACTCTCTCTCTATATACACCTCTCTCTCTCTCTATACACTCTCTCTCTATACACACTCTCTCTCTATACACACCTCTCTCTATATACACACCTCTCTCTATATACACCTCTCTCTATATACACACCTCTCTCTATACACACCTCTCTCTATATACACACCTCTCTCTATATACACCTCTCTCTATACACACCTCTCTCTATATACACCTCTCTATATACACACCTCTCTCTATATACACACCTCTCTCTATATTCACACCTCTCTCTATATACACCTCTCTCTATATACACCTCTCTCTATATATACACCTCTCTCTATATACACCTCTCTCTATATACACCTCTCTCTATATACACCTCTCTCTATATATACACCTCTCTCTATATACACCTCTCTCTATATACACCTCTCTCTATACACACCTTTCTCTATACACACCTCTCTCTATATACACACCTATCTCTAAACACAACTCTCTCTATATACACCTCTCTCTATATATGCACCTCTCTCTATATACACAGCTCTCTCTATATACACACCTCTCTATATACACACCTCTCTCTATATACACCTCTCTCTATATATACACCTCTCTCTATATACACCTCTCTCTATATACACCTCTCTCTATACACACCTTTCTCTATACACACCTTTCTCTATACACACCTCTCTCTATATACACACCTCTCTCTATATACACACCTCTCTCTATATACACACCTCTCTCTATATACACCTCTCTCTATATACACACCTCTCTATATATACACACCTCTCTCTATATACACACCTCTCCCTATATACACCTCTCCCTATACACACCTCTCTCTATACACACCTCTCTCTATATACACACCTCTCTCTATATACACACCTCTCTCTATATACACACCTCTCTCTATATACACACCTCTCTCTATATATACACACCTCTCTCTCTATATACACACCTCTCTCTATATACACACCTCTCTCTATATACACACCTCTCTCTATATACACACCTCTCTCTATATACACACCTCTCTCTATATACACACCTCTCTCTATATACACACCTCTCTCTATATACACACCTCTCTCTATATACACACCTCTCTCTATATACACACCTCTCTCAATATACACACCTCTCTCAATATACACACCTCTCTCAATATACACACCTCTCTCTATATACACACCTCTCTCTATATACACACCTCTCTATATACACCTCTCTCAATATACACACCTCTCTCTATATACACACCTCTCTCTATATACACACCTCTCTCTATATACACACCTCTCTATATACACCTCTCTCTATATACACCTCTCTCTATATACACACCTCTCTCTATATACACACATTTATCTATATACACACCTCTCTCTCTATATACACACCTCTCTATATACACACCTCTCTCTATATACACCTCTCTCAATATACACACCTCTCTCAATATACACACCTCTCTCAATATACACACCTCTCTCTATATACACACCTCTCTCTATATACACACCTCTCTCTATATACACACCTCTCTCTATATACACACCTCTCTCTATACACACCTCTCTCTATATACACACCTCTCTCTATATACACCTCTCTCTATACACACCTCTCTCTATATACACACCTCTCTCTATATACACACCTCTCTCTATATACACACCTCTCTATATACACACCTCTCTCTATACACACCTCTCTCTATACACACCTCTCTCTATATACACACCTCTCTCTATATACACACCTCTCTATATACACACCTCTCTCTATATACACCTCTCTCTATATACACACCTCTCTCTATATACACCTCTCTCTATACACACCTCTCTCTATACACACCTCTCTCTATATACACTCCTCTCTCTATATACACACCTCTCTCTATATACACACCTCTCCCTATATACACACCTCTCTCTATACACACCTCTCTCTATATACACACCTCTCTCTATATACAAACCTCTCTCTATATACACACCTCTCTCTATATACACACCTCTCTCTATACACACCTCTCTCTATCTACACACCTCTCTCTATATACACCTCTCTCTATACACACCTCTCTCTATATACACACCTCTCTATATACACACCTCTCTATATACACACCTCTCTCTATATACACCTCTCTCTATATATACACCTCTCTCTATATACACACCTCTCTCTATATACACACCTCTCTCTATATACACACCTCTCTATATACACACCTCTCTATATACACACCTCTCTCTATACACACCTCTCTCTATATACACACCTCTCTCTATATACACCTCTCTATATACACACCTCTCTGTATACACACCTCTCTCTATATACACACCTCTTTCTATATACACACCTCTCTCTATATACACACCTCTCTCTATATACACCTCTCTATATATACACACCTCTCTCTATATACACACCTCTCTCTATATACACACCTCTCTCTATATACACACCTCTCTCTATATACACACCTCTCTCTATATACACCTCTCTCTATATACACACCTCTCTCTATATACACACCTCTCTCTATATACACCTCTCTCTATATACACCTCTCTCTATATACACACCTCTCTCTATATACACACCTCTCTCTATATACACACCTCTCTCTATATACACACCTCTCTCTATATACACACCTCTCTCTATATACACACCTCTCTCTTTACACACCTCTCTCTATATACACACCTCTCTCTATATACACACCTCTCTCTATATACACCTCTCTCTATATACACACCTCTCTCTATATACACACCTCTCTCTATATACACACCTCTCTCTATATACACACCTCTCTCTATATACACACCTCTCTCTATATACACACCTCTCTCTATATACACACCTCTCTCTATATACACACCTCTCTATATACACACCTCTCTCTATATACACACCTCTCTCTATATAGACCTCTCTCAATATACACACCTCTCTCTATATACACACCTCTCTCTATATACACACCTCTCTCTATATACACACCTCTCTCTATATACACACCTCTCTCAATATACACACCTCTCTCTATATATACACACCTCTCTATATATACACACCTCTCTATATATACACACCTCTCTCTATATACACCTCTCTCTATAGACACACCTCTCTATATACACACCTCTCTCTATATACACACCTCTCTCTATATACACACCTCTCTCTATATACACACCTCTCTCTATATACACACCTCTCTCTATATACACACCTCTCTCTATATACACCTCTCTCTATATACACACCTCTCTCTATATACACACCTCTCTCTATATACACACCTCTCTCTATATACACACCTCTCTCTATATACACACCTCTCTCTATATACACACCTCTCTCTATATACACACCTCTCTCTATATACACACCTCTCTCTATATACACACCTCTCTCTATATACACACCTCTCTATATACACACCTCTCTCTATATACACACCTCTCTCTATATACACACCTCTCTCTATATACACACCTCTCTCTATATACACACCTCTCTCTATACACACCTCTCTCTATATACACCTCTCTATATACACACCTCTCTATATACACACCTCTCTCTATATACACACCTCTCTCTATATACACACCTCTCTCTATATACACACCTCTCTCTATATACACACCTCTCTCTATACACACCTCTCTCTATATACACCTCTCTATATACACACCTCTCTATATACACACCTCTCTCTATACACACCTCTCTATATACACACCTCTCTCTATACACACCTCTCTCTATACACACCTCTCTCTATATATGCACCTCTCTCTATATACGCACCTCTCTCTATATACACACCTCTCTCTATATACGCACCTCTCTCTATATACACAGCTCTCTCTATATACACACCTCTCTCTATATACACCTCTCTCTATACACACCTTTCTCTATACACACCTCTCTCTATATACACACCTCTCTCTATAGACACACCTCTCTCTATACACACCTCTCTCTATATACACACCTCTCTCTATATACACACCTCTCTCTATATACACACCTCTCTCTATAGACACACCTCTCTATATACACACCTCTCTATATACACACCTCTCTCTCTATACACACCTCTCTCTATATACACACCTCTCTCTATAGACACACCTCTCTCTATATGCACACCTCTCTCTATATGCACACCTCTCTCTATATGCACACCTCTCTCTATACGCACACCTCTCTCTATACGCACACCTCTCTCTATACGCACACCTCTCTCTATATACACCTCTCTCTATATACACACCTCTCTCTATATACACACCTCTCTCTATATACACACCTCTCTATATACACACCTCTCTCTATATACACACCTCTCTCTATATACACACCTCTCTCTATATACACCTCTCTCTCTATACACACCTCTCTCTATATACACACCTCTCTCTATATACACACCTCTCTCTATATACACACCTCTCTCTATATACACCTCTCTCTATATACACACCTCTCTCTATATACACACCTCTCTCTATATACACACCTCTCTCTATATACACACCTCTCTCTATACACAACTCTCTCTATACACACCTCTCCCTATATACACACCTCTCTCTATATACACACCTCTCTCTATATACACACCTCTCTCTATATACACACCTCTCTCTCCATTGGTTGCGACGTGGCTATGCCGCTGATGCAGTGTCCCCCTTTTCAGTGCACTGGTACTCATTTTGCCGACCTCGGAAGGATGACAGGCTGTCTACCTCCCGGTGTATTAATTCAGCAGCCCAACGGGGCTTGAACTCAGGACCCGAGGATCCCAAGCCACCACCCTAACCACTAATCCAACACCAGGCTTCTGTCTTTACTGGCAGAGGGATGCAGTGAGCATCACATTACTTCCATCCTTAAATTTCAGACGCTGGTTCATAATAAAAAGGTCAAGCAGCAGACATTGGGGACAACAAAGCTACAGACTGGCAGAGGGCGAAAACGACTTTCCACTGACCGGGATGACCGCCAACTCATTTGAATGTCACTCAACAACCGTAGGATGACATCAAGTGACCTACAAAAAGAATGGCAAACGGCAGCTGGGGTGAAGTGCACGGTGAGGACGGTTCAAAACAGGCTCCTTGGGGCAGGGCTGAAGTCCTGCAAAGCCAGAAAAAAGCCCTTCATCAATGAGAAGCAAAGAAGAGCCAGGCTGAGGTTTGCAAAAGACCATAAGGATTGGACCGTAGAGGACTGGAGTAAGGTCATCTTCTCTGATGAGTCCAATTTTCAGCTTTGCCCAACACCTGGTCATCTCATGGTTAAACGGAGATCTGGAGAGGCCGACAAGCCACAGTGTCTCGCACCCACTGTGAAATTTGGTGGAGGATCTGTGATGATCTGGGGGTGCTTCAGCAAGGCTGTAATCGGGCAGATTTGTCTTTGAAGGACTCATGAATCAAGCCACGTACAAGGTTGTCCTGGAAGAACACTTGCTTCCTTCTGCTCTGACAATGTTCCCCAACTCTGAGGATTGGTTTTTCCAGCAGAACAATGCTCCATGCCACACAGCCAGGTCAATCAAGTTGTGGATGGAGGACCACCAGATCAAGACCCTGTCATGGCCAGCCCAATCTCCAGACCTGAACCCCATTGAAAACCTCTGGAATGTGATCAAGAGGGAGATGGATGGTCACAAGCTATCAAACAAAGCCGAGCTGCTTGAATTTTTGCTCCAGGAGTGGCATAAAGTCACCCAACAGCAATGTGAAAGACTGGTGGAGAGCATGCCAAGACGCATGAAAGCTGTGATTGAAAATCAGGGTTATTCCACAAAATATTGATTTCTGAACTCTTCCTAAGTTATAACATTAGAATTGTGTTGTTTAAAAATGAATATGAACTTGCTTTGTTTGTATTATTTGAGGTCTGAAAACACTGAATCTTTGTTGTTATTTTGACCAGTTGTCATTTTCTGCAAATCAATGCTCGAAATTACAATCTTTTTATTCGGAATTTGGGAGAAATGTTGTCAGTAGTTTATAGAATAAAACAAAAATGTTCATTTTACTCAAACACATACCGATAAATAGTAAAATCAGAAAAACTGATAATTTTGCAGTGGTCTCTTAATTTTTTCCAGAGCTGTATATATTGTTACGGCTGTGGAAATTCGCATTACACCATAAAGGGTCCTCAGGTGAGATATATCGATAAGTTCATGTGTAGTTAGCCCAGACCCGTTGTTTAGAGGGAATATATGTGATCCATTCGGGCTGCGATTCTTCAGTTGGCTGTTTTTCTTTTGCTGTCGTTACTTTGGTGCAAGCACAACCACGAACATCACCACAACCAACATCTCAACGATCACGCCATTCACTACATGACGCCCACAATCACGCCATTCACACCACAACGCCACCTTCCACAACTACGCTACCACCATCTTCGCCACTCGCCATTCATAGAGCACCGTGCGGTCATGATCTCCGCGGGACGGATGAAAGGAGCGGAGAGGCAGCAGCAACAAGGGTGCGAAGGGGCATCTCCCGCCCAAAACTCCCGCTTGAATGTCTCCCGCCGGATTTTCCCTCCTGCTTTTCCCATGCTTTGGCATGGGGGAGGTGCGATTTGAGCCAGAGGTCGAAGGTGAAAAAGGTGGGGGCCTGATTTTGGGGGAATAATTCCCTGGCCCCGAGCCAAAACTGACTTTCCTCGTCCCCCGCACGGCGCAGGGAGGGGGGAAGGAGAGGGTACGCCCCTTTTTGGGAAGCTTCCAGAAGGGAGGTGGAGCCAGAAACGGGGCGGGGCGAAGGGTGGAGCCCCACCCTACAAATGGCATGGGCGTGAAGGTCGACGATAACATCGTTCCCTTGTCCCTGTTCCCTTGTCCCTGAAGGGGAATTGTCAAGAGTTGTGGTGATTGTTCCTGGTCGGAGGTTCTGTTCGTTCGTCCCTGTCGGGCGGACGACACGTGCAGGCGTGGGGCATGAGCCCAGTGGACCACGCCGGAGGGACTCAGAGTTACGGTCGCCAAGGGCTGGACGACGCGCCAAAGGAAGTCGCGACTTCCATTTCTTCTGGGTTCTGTGTAAACATGTGTGTGTGGCGCCAGTCTGGTGAAGTAGAACTGTGATAAGTGTTGCCGTATGAATTGCATTATTCGGTTGTAGATCTGCGTGTGTCTCTTCGCTTGCTTTTATTGTGTTTTCTTGCTTGACTGTAATATACGTGCCTTCCGTGCTGCCGTGTGGCGCAGAATAAAGGTGCTGGTCCAATTGTTCCCCATTTCGCTGCGTCCTTTCCTTTGTTTGAATCTCCATCTTGCATCACGTAAGGGATTAATAGTGGGTTGAAAACACCCGGTAACTAATCTGAACCGTCAAGGTCGACAATAACTCCGCTCGGTTATCCCTGTAGCACGGAACGAGCCGCTTAAGCGGTTTGTGTCCGGAGTCGACCTGTGGCGTGGTACAACTCCTCGGTACGCTATCCACGCGGGTACTTTGGTAAATCGACCATTCGGCGATCGGACCCTATTTCCCGTGGGTAGAATGCGGACTAAGTTGTGGTGAGGTTAAACCCCCACCGGTGACTAGCTCCCGGTGTTGTTCCGAGAGGGTCATGACTGAATTGCATGTTCGGTGGGCGAAGCGGCCGCTATTGGTTAAAAGCGGTCGTTCGCACGCCGGCGGGGCGCGAATTCGTAACAATATATATATATATATATATATATATATATATATATATATATATATATATATATATATATATATATACATACATACATATACATATATATATATATACATATACATATACATATACAGTAAGTCCTCGCTAACCGGAAGTTCGCATATCGTAGTTTCGATTATTCGTAGTTTAGTTTTAATGACTAATTTTTCAATTATCGCAAACATTTTAGCCTATCGTAATGTCATTGCAAGGAAAATAGCAAAAAAAAGTTTCAAACTGCCTGCAAAAAACAACAATCACACAGGATGCGTATAAACATACTTTCACTTTACTGCGCATGTACTGTACGCTGTACTGTACGTCTTCTCTTCATGCTCGCCTGCATACCTTCCAGTATGAATCCCAAGCGACCCGCAAGTCTTTTGCCGACCACACCTCGTTTCAAGAGACAACGAAAGGCTGTCACATTGAAGGTGAAATTGGATATAATTAAAAGACATGAACGAGGTGAAGGGACAACGGAAATCGGCCGCGCGCAGCAATCGCTGCATCGACTGTACATTCGATCGTTCAAAGTTCGGCAAAGATAAAGAAAATATCACAGATTGCGACCAGTTCGAGTGCAACGACACGAACGAGAATGGGAGATGGTGCCATGCACAACATGGAGCGTTTATTATGTGTGTGGATAGAAGATCAAACTCAACGTCGCATGCCTTTATGTCTTGTTGTGATACAAGAAAAAGCGCGTCGTTTGTTAGGGCATTGACCCACGATTACGTGATCAATTACTTCTCCAATCATGTTGAGAAGTACTCCAAGGAGAACAACATTGACAACAAATCTTTGCTGCTTGTCGACAATGCTCCTGCCCATCCTCAGCAAATGGAAGACTGGTGTGAAAACGTGCAGGTAGTATTTTTACCACCAAATACTACCTCACTTTTACAGCCTATGGATCAGGGAGTTATTGCTGCTTTTAAAGCCTATTATGTTAAGCATACCATGCTGCAGCTTATCAAAAAAACTGATAAGGACAAGCTATCAATCAAGGAGTTTTGGCGAACATACAACATAAAAATGGCTTTGGAAAACATTGAGGATTCATGGGCGGAGGCGAGTGCCTCCACAATGAACGCTGTGTGGAAGAAAGTGTGGCCCGAGTGTGTCCACAATTTCACGGGGTTTGCTGATGTTCCGTTGATTACAAGTCAAATTGTAGACCTGGCGCAGGAGGCTGGTTTTGAAGAGGTTGACGAAGAGGACGTGGATGACTTACTGGAGTCTCATGCAGAACCCTTAAGCAATGAAGATCTTATGGAGTTGGAACAGCAGTGGGCTCTTGAGGAAGAAGAAGATGCTGTGACACCTTCATCCAAGCATCTCACCATGAAAAACCTCAGCCAAATCCTCAGCTCGTTTGAAAATGCCATTGAATTTGTTATCGAGCAAGATCCAAATCTTGAAAGGAGCACTGATTTTTGCCGTGTTGTTAATAATGCCCTTTGTTGCTACAAGGAACTTTATGCAGCAAAGAAAAAGAAAGCCATCCAGCCCACTCTCCATGCATTTTTCAAGCCAAAAGATGCAGCACCAACTCCATCCACCATCCAGGATGCTCCTTCAACCAGCTGCCAAGAGACCGTTCCTGCTGGTGAAGAAAGTGACAGCACAGTGTCAAGTGAAGAGGGGGACGATTCTGCCACTCCACAAGTGTGACTTGTCCACCGCAATCAACTCCGTTCCTCCAGCCTTGGGGTAAGTCGCCACTACTCGAGGAGTGTGTTTTGTTTATTTGTGTTTATGTCCAAAAATTTTCGAGCCAAAAACACATCCCCCCTTTAACACATTGGTTTCTATGGGAAAATATGTTTTGTTTAACACAGTTTCGCTTATCATAAGGTTTTCCAGGAACGCAACCCTTGCGAAAAGCGAGGACTTACTGTATGTATATATATATATATATATATATATATATATATATATATATATATATATATATATATATATACATATATATACATATATATACATATATATATATATATATATATATATATATATATATATATATATATATATATATATATATATATATATATATATATATATATATATATATATATATATATATATATATATATATATATATATATATATATATATATATATATATATATATATATATATATATATATATATACATATATACATATATATATATATATATATATATATATACATATATATATATATATATATATATACATATATATATATATATATATATATACATATATATATACATACACATATATATATACATATATATATATATACATATACATATATATATATATATATATATATATATATATATACATATATATACATATATATATATATATATATACATATATATATATATATATATATATATATACATATATATACATATATATATATATATATATATATATATATATATATATATATATATATATATATATATATATATATATATATATATATATATATATATATATATATATACAGTCAACCCCTGCTTCATCACGGCTCACCTATCACGCCCCCGGTTCATCGCGGGTTTTCCCTTGGAACGTAACTAATTTTTTATGCGAATTCCTCCAGTACATCGCGGTAATAATATCTAAAACATAAATTACTTAAGCAATAAATTATAACGTGTGGTGCTCGACCAGTCACACAATGCACGAGACAAAGTTTCGCTTGTGAACTTAGAATATTTTCTACGTTTTTTTCTCCAACCCCCACGATGCCGCCCAAACGCCCTGCAACTTCTAAGGCCTCTGGCAAGGAACCGAAGCGCCAGAGGAAGGTCCTGGGACGCTCCAGGAGAAGGTTAAGGTGCTTGATATATGCTTCGGGAAGGAAAAAGGTTTGCCGCCGTTGGACGAGCACTGCTCGAACCCAGCACCTCAAAACCTACCAGACCAGACGAGTCGATCTCCGGCACCTCAAACCCAATCACTGCCAAACCGACCAGACCAGACGAGTCGATTTTTTTGGGGAGGCCTCCATTCATCGCGGATTTTCACTTAGCGCGGGGAGGTTTGGAATGTAACCCCCACGAGAAACGGGGGATTACTATATATATATTTATATATATATATATATATATATATATATATATATATATATATATATATATATATATATATATATATATATATATATACACATAAATGGCAGTCCTTTTGTCTGTCTGTCTGTCTGTCTGTTTGTTTGTTTGTAACCAATAAGCTCCTAGACCAGTGAACCGATCTTGATGAAACTTTACACACGTATAGAACTAACATTCAACTCCAGGATGCGCTAAGTGGCTTTCCATAAAAATTCCTGGAGGGTGTTTTTACGTGATGTTATTTTCGAATAGTGCGCCGGCGTATTAATTGTAACAAAAGGCCTTCATGGTTAAAAACACGGGTTTTTTGAAATACAAAATGTTCGTATTCGTTGACTTTTTAAACATACACATTCTCCTCCTGTTATAACAGCTTTGAAACCCGAAACATTATGCCACTCCGAAAGCGAACAAATTTGAATTCTTGAACTGCACGCGCACGGCAACAGTGACAGAGGCGTTCAGAGGTATGCCGTTTCATAATGCACGTCTCCCAATTATTACTTCAAGAACGGTTATAATTTTGACGTAAATTTTGATGTAGTTGGAGCTCACAAGTAAAATCGCAAATCTTTTTGTTCTTCAGGAGACGTCAGCAGAGAGGGATGTTCACCTTGCTGCCGAGAGATCTGCCCGTGAACGAGCCAGGCAAGCAGAATCAGCTGAAAAATGCTAGGGTTTTTTGAAATACAAAATGTTCGTATTTGTTAACGTTTTTAAAATACACATTCTCCTCCTGTTATATAACAGCTTTGAAACCCGAAACATTATGCCACTGTGAAAGCGAACAAATTTGAATTCTCGAACTGCACGCGCACGGCAACAGCGACAGAGGCGTGCAGAGGTATGCCGTTTCATAATGCACGTCTCCCAATTCTTACTTCAAGAACGGTTATAATTTTGACGTAGTTGGAGCTCACAAGTAAAATCGCAAATCTTTTTGTTCTTCAGGACACGTCAGCAGAGAGGGATGTTCACCTTGCTGCCGAGAGATCTGCCCGCGACCGAGTTAGGCAAGCAGAATCAGCTGCAGAGATAGAGACTCGCCGAGCTGCCGAGAGATCTGCCTGTAAACAAGCCAGGCAAGCAAAATCAGCTGCAGAGACAGAGACTCGCCTAGCTGCCCATACATCTGCCCGTAATGGAGCCAGGCAAGCAGAATCAGCTGCAGACAGAGACGGTCGTCTTACTGCTGATAGATCTGCTCATGAAAGAGCCAGGCAAGCAGAGTCGGCTGCGGAGAGGGGGAGTCGTCTGACTGCTGATAGATCTGCTCATGAACGAGCCAGACAAGCAGAGTCGGCTGCGGAGACGGAGAGTCGTCTGACTGCTGATAGATCTGCTCATGAAAGAGCCAGACAAGCGGAATCGGCTGCCGGGAGAGAGTCGTCAAAGCGCCAGACAAGTAGAATCGGCTGCAGAGACAGAGACTCGCCTAGCTGCCGAGAGATCTGCCCGTTAACGAGCCAGGCAAGCAGAGTCAGCTGTGGAGAGAGAGAGAGAGAGAGAGAGAGAGAGAGAGAGAGAGAGAGAGAGAGAGAGAGAGAGAGAGAGAGAGAGAGAGAGAGAGAGAGAGAGAGAGAGAGAGAAAGAGAAAGAGAAAGAGAAAGAGAAAGAGAAAGAGAAAGAGAAAGAGAAAGAGAAAGAGAAAGAGAAAGAGAAAGAGAAAGAGAAAGAGAAAGAGAAAGAGAAAGAGAAAGAGAGAGAGTCGCCTAACTGCAAATAGAGCGTCACACCGACGGGCGAGAGAAGCACAAAACTCACGTTCCAGCTTTCTCGGTCCGGGTTTTGGCAGGACATCAAGGACAGTTGCCACTGCTGCTAGAAACATTGAGTGGCTCAAGGCCGCCTTCAACTATGACCTCTCTGAGGATTACGGCAGCAATGCGCATGTCGCTATTGGCAGAATGGACAAAGTCTGCGAGTTTTGCAGGGCCGTTAAGTGGCCAGGTGAGGCTCCAGCCATGTGCTGTACTGGAGGAAAGGTTCGACTGGAGTCATTACAAGAACCACCAGATGTATTGAGACGGCTGCTTACAGAGGATACGTGAGAGGTAAAGTGATTTCGCAGTCAAATCTGGCGGTACAATGCTTCATTCATGATGATATCCTTCATCGTGAGGAAAATAGGCACTTCGTCTTACCAGCAAATTTCCCGGGTATTACCGGGTACTTCAGCTAGTATATATACTGTATATATATATATATATATATATATATATATATATATATATATATATATATATATATATATATATATATCTTGTTATGGATTACAGAATCGGATTCGACTAATGCATCCAAACATTTAGGTCCTCAGACAGTTATTTTCCTCCGTGCATGTCCAGAATAGACCCGTCCCCATGTCTGGTGGGATTCTAACTTTGATGTGTTGAGAAGGCTATAGAATAGATTCCCTTTCTTATGGTATGGACAAGCCTGCTGTTGGTTTCGTTGTTAGGGTTGTGGCTTGGGATCCGAGGGTCCTGAGTTCAAGCCCCGTTGGTGGCTGAATTAAAATACACCAGGAGGTTGACGCAGCCTGTCATCCTTCTGAGATCGGCAAAATGAGTACCACTGTACTGGTAAGGGGGGCACTGCATCAGCGGCATAGCCGCGTCCCAACCAATGATGCAACCAGCAGCCACAGGCTGCACTCGATAGAGTCAGAGATGGGATGGACATTTTCTCTTTACGACAGACACATACATGCACACGAGATAGCCGTTGGCCCAATGGAGGCTCGTCTAACCCCTTTCCATCAGGATACATTGGTTTGGAAGTGGACGATTTATTCACACCTTAGACTTGCAGGACATTTGATTAAGCACACCGTGAGCTTTTCCTGAGCAGTTATTCTGACGGTTAAATACAGCTGTGGATCATTTACCTCACCCACCTATTTTCCATCGACGTTTGACACCCCGTTTGGCAGCTCTGTGGACGCTGGCTGGCTTTTCTTCGTGTCGGGCTGAACGGAGAGGTGATGGTTGATGTTGATGTTTTATGAGCGCTTCACGTTTTCGCTCGGTAATTCTGGCAAAATGGCTGCTTTCTGCCGTTCGTCCAGCACCACAAACATGGCATCGTAAGCCAGGCCTGTCCTGATTTGTGGTTGCATCTCACTCTGGTGAGGAAGAAATGATTGTGAGATTGGCCGTTAGTCACGTGCAACGATGCGCCAATAGGCAAGATGGATTTGGCTGAAGTCTGCTTGAGGCAGACTGGCTGCCAATGAAAAGGACGGGAGGACCGTTTTTCTGACAGTTTTTGTGACAGTCGGTGACTGCCTTGTGGCTTCTTACAGCTCTGATAGTTTTGTGACAGTTGGTGACAGCTGGCTGCAGCTTCTTACAGCTCTGAGAGAGTTTGTGACATTTGGTGATAGCTGGCTGCAGCTTCTTACAGCTCTGAGAGAGTTTGTGACAGTTGGTGATAGCTGGTTGCAGCTTCTTATAACTCTGAGAGAGTTTGTGACAGTTGGTGACGGCCTTGCTGCATTGCAGCTCTGATCGTTGGTGACAGTCAACGGACAACGCCTCACAGTACCTCACAGCACCTCAAATTCTCACAGTGCCTTACAGCGCCCAACAACTCCTTTCAGCTGTCTGTTGGTTGTGACTCCTGGTGGCTCCTGACGGTGGGTGACGCTTGGACTATTAATGTTGGTTCTGCTCGAGATCTGCTCTTTGCATACCTGATTCTTAGCGTCCCTGGTTCCTGGGGGTGACGACGTGATGTCGATTGGTGTTTGAGCCTGTTTGCGGGTGGGTGCATGACAAGGCAGGACACTGGCAACAGACCAAGGCACGTTCACACATTTGGGGACATTTTATTTGACGCACGATGACTTCCACCTTAGTCATCGAGATCGGATTTCTCTTCCCCAACCCCCCCCCCCCCCCAAATGATCTGCTGGGTACCCTTGTCTCGTGTTTAATCGTTACGTAAGGCTTCGTGGTAAGCATCTGCTCTTTGTCTGTTTTTCAATGAATGCCTGATTAATTCTTTATTTGCTTGAGATTATTTGGATTGATTGAATTTCCCTATTTTCACCACAAGGAAACAAAAAGTTCTTCAGTTTATTTATTGTTTCCTTGTTAATAAATTCCTTCTTGACGTTTCAACCTGTCCGTGCTTGTCCTTTCCTTCCATTGATCCAGCATTGTCTGAACCTAGATAGACTGGGAGGTAATTACCAAACGAATTAACCTGTCATAGTTGGCACTCATCAGTGGTAAATGCTCGGCCACCCTAATTAACATTGAATCAAGATAAGATCGGTGCTTTGCCGAGGGCGAGCTCCCCGTTCAGGAAGCCATGTGACCTCGAGTTAAATCGTGAAATTAGATAGTGGACACTGGAACTCGTGGTTAACTGAGTGGCACTCATGGTTGTAAAGCAACCCACCATACCACAAAGTTAATTGTGAGTGGTGGCCCCAGGTCCAGCTCTTCCGAGGTGAAACGGGGATTAACCCCCTCATAATATACTCATTACCCGTGGCCGTAACAATATATATATATATATATATATATATATATATATATATATATATATATATATATATATATATATATATATATATATATATATATATATATATATATATATATATATATATATATATATATATATATATATTGTTACGAATTTGGAATTCGAATGCACGCAACATTCAGGTTCCTTTAGTCAGCTATGTCGATAAGTGCTTGTTCCCTAGATAGCTCACCTTTCATTGTTTAAATGTTCAGAAATCGATTAGATGTGCTGCGGATCGATTTAATAGTTAGGGAACGAACAATGGAGACATCCCTCCCCCTCTTCTGCGAAGAGGAAGAAGAATTCTGCCGTCCCGTGACTCATGATGTCAACAACTCCCTCCCACCCGTGGCTGAGCGGGGGATGGAGCACGAGGGCAGGAGTCATGAGTCATGCCAGGAGCGGGGGAAGGGCGGGAGAAGGATAAGAGGAGATCTTTTCTTTTGTTCGTGGGGAGAGTTGGAGAAGGGAGTAGAGAGTAGCCGTTCAGCAGACCTTCGGGTCCTGTTTGGCTTGGGTTAGGGTTGAGGCCTTCGGAAGCTTTTTGCTTTGGCTTGCTCAGTGAGCTTCGGCTGCAGCCTGGCTCGAGAGGAGGCTTTTTGCTTTGATGGTTCCGTGAGCTTCAGCTTCTGCTTGGCTCGGGAGAGCTTTTTGCTTCAAGCTGCTTTGCTTGGTAGGAAGTTGAGCCGGTCGCTCGGCTCGAGCTGCGAGTGGTGGCTTCTTCTTCTTGGTTCATGGAGCTCTTTGTTCTCCATTTTGGTTCCCAGCTTAGTGCGACTCATCGACCTCTTCGTGGAGGTGGTTCCTCGGGGAAGTGACGCATCGACGGGAAGGATCGGTGCCTCGTCTCACTAGCACGTGTTGAGAAGCGCGGGAGCTCGGGAAGGATCGCAGCTCACGGTGATTGGATCCAGCTCGCTCTCGCTGAAGCCCGGGTCCGAACAACTTGAAGACCACATGAGGTGGAGAGGAGATAGGCTCTGGGTTTCAGCTCACCTGTCCACCGAGCTGGAGCTCGTTATTAAAGGCCTCTGCCACCATTTCTTGTGTGCGTACGTGTGTCCGTGGGCCCGTCTAATAAGCAGGAAATTGTTAAGTGCTTTGTGTGCTGTAAATGTTTGCATTGCATTTCATATCGACTTTCATAGTTCTTTTGCCGTGCTTTTGTTGCTTGTATAATTGCATACGTGTTTTGCCTTGTTTAAATGCATTCGTGTTTTGCCTTGTTTAATTGCATACGTGTTTTATTATAATAAATGTCCTTGTGTGAATGTAAACCTGTTTGTTGCGTCCATTCCCTCATTGAACTGCCGCATCTTGCACTCGGAATATAGTTGGTTTTTAAATAGCCGGTAAAGTGATTGGGTCCAATGGGCCTGCGCGATAATACCCCGCTCGGTTATCCCAAAAGGAAGCGAGCTGCTTAAGCTGCTCGTTTCCAAACGGTCCCGTTGAGGTACAATCTCTCGGTAACCTACCCGCGCGAATAATTAGGTAGATAGAAGATTTGGCGATCGAACCCTGCAGCACGGATAGAGTGCGGACAAGGTTATGGTGTGGTTAAAAACACACCCGTGGCTGGTTTCCGGCGTTGATCCGGAAAGCCGTGACTGGATTGTCTGTTCGGTGGGCGAAGCGACCGCTATTGGTTAGACGCGGTCGTTCGCACGTCGACGGGCAGAAATTCTACAACACTGGTGTTCAGGAGTGTGGGATTTAAATCCATCCCGCCTCCAACCAAATTAACGGGAATCGGATCAGGGGTGTGTTGAGCAACCCTCAATTCCCATTAAATTGCGAGCTTTTGAAATTCATTCCGATAAGCAAGATGGCGGTTCAGGGCGAACGGGTGCAGGGTGGATTTGAAATGTGTTTGAAGGTAGGATCTATGGCCCGGGACGGTTCTTTCTATGACCCCACTACTAATTTTAATCAGTGGGGCCGCTCAGCCTATACTGAGCACGAACATTTCCGGCAAACGGAGTCGCAAAATAGCGGCGTGATTGCACCTCAGCGCAACACGGAGCGGGCTGCTATTATTATCACAGCGAACGGCACGACACGAGGCGGGTGATCCCAGCCACCGTTTCAAACCACGTGGTCATGGCAGGCGAGGCAGGCAGACATTGGCGGGCTTCGGACACAATTGGAGGAAGAATGGAAAACCGAGCTGGAAGAGGAAAAACGGAAACACAATTTGGAATTAGAAAAACTGAAGCAAGAGATCGGAAGAGGCAATCGGGACAGAGAAAGCCTCGAAGAGATGATAAAAATGAAAGAGAAACGCCTGGAGGAACTAAAGGAATACGGTAAGAAAATGAACGAATTGTGGAAGGGAGAATGGAAAAGAAGTGATGAGGCCAGAAAGGAAAAATGGGAAAAAAAATTCTGAGTGACAAGAACACCAAAGCAGAGAGAGAGAGAATTACATAACGAAATGAGGATGTTAAGAGAGGAAAGAACGAGAACAGAGAATGAAACGCAAAGGAACCACACTGTGCAGATCGAACAGCTGGAAGCCAAGGCCAGACTAAAGAATGAAATGCAAGAAAGAGTAGTGAAAGAAGAAGGAATGAAACAGGAAAGGGAGATTAACCAATTGAAGGAAACAATGAGATTGCAGAATGAGGAACAAGAGAGACAGTAGAATAAAAAGCAAAAAGAATAAATTTGAAACTGAACAACAAAAGGAAAAAACAAGGTTGGAGTACGAGGAGATAGTGACAGAACAAGGAATGAAACAGGAAAGGGAGATTAACCAATTGAGGGAAACTATGAGATTGGAGAAGGAAGAACGTGAGAGATAGTGGGATAGAGAACAAAAAGAACATGAATTTGAGGTTGACCAATTGAAAGAAAAAGCAAGGTTGGAGTATGAGGAGATAGTGAAAGAACAAGGAATAAAACAGGAAAGGGAGCTCAACCAATTGAAAGAAGCGATGAGATTGGAGAATGAGGAACGTGAGAGACGGTGGGGTAGAAAACAAAAACAATATGAGTTTGAAATTAACCAACTCAAGGAAACAGCAAAATTTGAGTCCACGGAGATGGAAAAGCTCCGGAAAGAAAATTAACAACTAAAGAGACTCAGAGAGGAAGAACTACTCAAATGGGAAGGAAAATGGAACGAGGAAGAAAAGGATATAATAAAGGAGGTAGCGGTGACAACGACGGAGACGCAGGAAATATAAATAATAGAGACACGGGAGATAGAGGAGAGAGGGGGTGAAGTGGACGACACAAAGGACGAACACACACACATGGAGGTAGTGAGGGACAATGGGGTTGAGCTTGAGGAATGTGTTGGGACCCAATGCAAGTAGCAGGATAGCCTCCTTCAGGAACGAAGGGAGGAAATGTGCCCTCTTGAGGCGGATCGCGACGAGGTGAGTCCGGTCGAGCCTTGCGAGGTAGAGGGGGCGAGTGCTGTGAATGGGTGCACACGGAGCTTGGGGGTATGGAGACCCCGGGAGCGCTTGAGGTAGCGCAAATCCCCAGCGTGGTCGTTCCGGTGTGTGTGATTACGAGTGTGGCGAAATGCGTGCTGGAAAGCACGCATTGCGTGAGTGAAAAGGTGTTTAAGGGAGAAGCCCCGTGTGTGAAAGAGACCGCGTGTGTGAGAGCGCTGTATGTGAGGGAGATGGCGGTTGGCATGCGCGAACATGCAACCGCATGTCCGAGTGTCATGGCGAGGTGTGTGAGCGTCGTGGCACGTGGAAGTTTGTGCGCGAGAGTGCGACGACGACGGTGCCTGACGGTGCACAAAGGCTGAGTAGCGGCCGTAGCTGCATTGGGGACCGTGCCGGGTTTGCACGGCAGCGTGCACGGGGTCCGTGCCGTGCAACGCACAAGGCCGCCACGTGCGCGCTTGCGGGAGTGAAGCCCGGTCCGTAAACACACGCGTTGGACTAGCCGATCCCACGGACGGACGGAAGGTAGGCTGGGTAATGGATTTGGACTGGATGAGTTCTCCAGGCGGGCATGTGTGTGAAGCTCCGACGAGCAGAGCACATGTGTTCGCGTGGGGAACCCCTCGAAATGCGAGGCTTGTTTTTGATGTACAGGGTGTCGTGGCTGCAGGGTTGGAATCCGGCAGAAGGGAAAACCCTGCTGGATGGTATTGTCCGAGGAGGGACGAGATGCGTGAACAGCTGCCATGACTTCACGGGGAAAGGAGCGCAGGTTGCGAGTTTCCGCGCTGGTGTGCGCAGGAAAAAAAAAAGCAAGCCTCGCTTTGGGTTAACAGGATTCGCTGGGCAAGGGGTGGAAGACCCCCCTGTCCAGGGGGCACAGGAAGTATAGTTAGGGGGATGGGTTAGCGATAGTTAGACTGGCTTCATGGGGACATGGGTTGGTTGTTCCTCATGGAGCCTGTGGAATGGATTAGTTAGAGGGATTTCAGTTCAGATTTAGGAAATGGGAATTTTTTGGATTTTTGGAGACATGGACAGACTGGAAATGTGTAGTGGAGACGTAGTTTAGCGACATAGAGTAAATGGAACGTGCATGAGTTTTAAGGGATGACGAGGGAGCACGAGTTAGTCAGGGGATTTAGTTCGAAGGATGGCAGTGTGGAGTGTTGGTGTGAGTTGCGAAATGGAAAGTGTGGGAGGAATGAGTGTGAGACAGTGGGCCCAAGTGTGCGAGTGGAGCGAATGTGGTATGCATGGTGCGAATGACTGGTTGGGGGGAGGAGTGATTCCCACCCAAGTGACTCCGGGGTCAGTTTAATGTTAGTTAGTGGGTAGTTAAATTTACTAACAGGAGGTCGTTTTGTTGGTGTCGAGAGAAGGCACGAAACCCGTTTGGAGGGGTGCAGGTATTCATGGACCGGCTGGGAGCGTGGCTGTGGAAAGGTGAGTTTTGTTTAGTGGGCACCCCAGGCACCGGACAAGTAGGCCAAGGGCCCAAGAGGGGCCGGGATAGTGTAGTGGGCACTGGCGACCCGTCGGAAACGGGACCCGTAGCACCAGAATGCCACGGGGGTAGTGTAGTGGGCATGGGCGACCCTCGGAAAGGGACCCGGGGCATCAACACGCCACGTGGGCATCGGAGTGGGGCAATGCCAGAGAGGGCAACCCCCCGCATTGTAGGAAGCAGCTCGGCTCGGAGGCAGCCTGCAGGTCTGGGGGTGCCATGCTTAGAGTTCGGCAGAGGGGGAGTTCCTGCCAGTTGAGCCACGCCGCCCAGCCAGGAAATTGTGCGAAGGCACGAATGAAAATTTGAGGGCAAGTTCCAAATTTATAACGGACACCAACACAGGCGATGGGAATCATGGTTTTTAGAACCGATAGTTTTAAAATATGAGCTATTTTTGGAAAGCCCTGGGGTAGTTTCAGGTTAATGAATGCTAGGATAGTTAGGAGGTGTACCCCTTCGCTTGTTGTAGGCCGCTGGACTCACCTTGGTAGAATGCTGAACTCTGAGGAGGCCATTCTGTGGCTTTGTTGGGCCTCGAGACAGGTCGCGACTCTTTCCCTGTTCCCCTCCAGAGAGGGAACGTAGGGGTTGCGAGTAGGCTAGGCTGACAGGATAGGTTAGCCAGACAAAGACGATAAAGGGGGTTAGGGAGGCAATTATAAAAGGGAAATAAAAATAAAGAGGGGCTAAATTTTGTTGTGTTTTGTGTCAAATTAAGGGAGTGGGTATGGACAGAGACAGGCAAAGGCGATAGAGTGGGGGGAGACAGTAGGCTAGGTCCGAGCCTGCCTTCAGAGCGGCCGGCACCACCGCACTCCCTCCAGACCTGAGGGAACCACACCAGAGGCCGGCCAGCTTCACCTGCCCGCCTTTTGTGCTGCAGCCGCCTGTGCTGCATGGGCTTGCCTTGCCATGCCTCGTTTGCCTGCCTCTGCCATGACCCCATGCCTGCTAGCCCTTGTTTGCGTTTGACCCTGTGTCCATCCATCACCATGTGCGCCAGGAACATCCAGTTTTGCAAGGACTGCCCTGCAGGCAGCCCATGCATCCATCATGCTCATTTGTTTTCGCCACCATCTCCATCCACTCCCCTGCACCAATGACTTTGTTATGACTTTTACCTTCTCCCCTCTCACAGATCACAAGTCCTGGGCCATGGTTAAGTTAAGGAATAAGTTGAGTGAAAATTGTAAATACGTGGAACCTCTCCTGCATGTTTGTTTTAGCACCGGCAATTTTAGTTAAGTTGTCCGAATGAGTCTGAGAGTTTGTTTAGTTAGTTACGCAGCGCAATAGGTTATTTATTTTTGGGACACTCATAAAGAAATGTCGCACTCAGGGATCCGAAGGTAGAATGTACTTGGGGAAAACTTACACATGCTGGTCACACGAAAATTTGACGACTCGGGACGAGTCTGTAAAAAGGGGAGGGGGTAGTGTTATTGCTGTGGAAATTCGCAGAACACCATATAGGTCCTTAGTTCAGTTATGCCTTTAAGTCTGTATTGAGATAGATTTCCCCACCGATGTGTAAAGGTAATTATTCGTGTAACCGGGCTGTGAATCTTCAGTTTGCCGTATTTCTTTTGCTATCATTATTTTGGACGAGTTCTACCGCCGGCGAAACCCGACGCTTTGCCGAGGGCGAGCTCCCCGTTCAGGAAGCCAAGTGACCTCGAGTTAAACGCCGAAATTAGATAGTGGACACTGGAACTCGTGGTTAACTGATTGGCACTCATGGTTGTAAAGCAACCCACCATACCACGAAGTTAATTGTGAGTGGTGGCCCCAGGTCCAGCTCTTCCTAGGGGAAACAGGGATTAACCCCCTCATAATATACTCATTACCCGTGGCCGTAACAATATATATATATATATATATATATATATATATATATATATATATATATATATATATATATATATATATATATATATATATATATATATATATATATTGTTACGAATTTGGAATTCGAATGCACGCAACATTCAGGTTCCTTTAGTCAGCTATGTCGATAAGTGCTTGTTCCCTAGATAGCTCACCTTTCATTGTTTAAATGTTCAGAAATCGATTAGATGTGCTGCGGATCGATTTAATAGTTAGGGAAAGAACAATGGAGACATCCCTCCCCCTCTTCTGTGAAGAGGAAGAAGAATACTGCCATCCCGTGACTCATGATGTCAACAACTCCCTCCCATCCGTGGCTGAGCGGGGGATGGAGCACGAGGGCATGAGTCATGAGTCACACCGGGAGCGGGGGAAGGGCGGGAGAAGGATAAGAGGAGATCTTTTCTTTTGTTCGTGGGGCGAGTTGGAGAAGGGAGTAGGGAGTAGCTGTTCAGCAGACCTTCGGGTCCTGTTTGGCTTGGGTTAGGGTTGAGGCCTTGGGAAGCTTTTTGTTTAGGCTAGCTCAGGGAGCTTCGGCTGCGGCCTGGCTCGAGAGGAGGCTTTTTGCTTTGATGGTTCCGTGAGCTTCGGCTTCTGCTTGGCTCGGGAGAGCTTTTTGCTTTGAGCTGCTTTGCTTGGAAGGAAGTTGTGCCGGTCGCTCGGTTCGAGCTGGGAGTGGTGGCTTCTTCTTCTTGGTTAATGGAGCTCTTTATTCTCCATTTTTGATTCCCGGCTTGGTGCGACTCATCGACCTCTTCGTGGAGGTGGTTCCTCGGGGAAGCGACGCATATACGGGAAGGATCGGCGCCTCATCTCACCAGCACGTGTTGAGAAGCGCGGGAGGATTCGCAGGAGCTCGGGAAGGATCGCAGCTCACGGCGATTGGATCCAGCTCACTCTCGCTGGAGCTGGGGTCCAAACAACTTGAAGACCACACGAGGTGGAGAGGTTCGAGATAGGCTCTGAGATTCAGCTCACCTGTCCTCCGAGCTGGAGCTCGTTATTAAAGGCCTCTGCCACCATTTATTGGGTGTGTGTGTGTGTGTGTGTGTGTGTGTGTGTGTGTGTGTGTGTGTGTGTGTGTGTGTGTGTGTGTACGTGTACGTGTGTCCGTGGGCCCGTCTTATAAGTAGGAAATTGTTAAGTGCTTTGTGTGCTGTAAATGTTTGCATTGCATTTTGTATAGACGGTCGTAGTTCTTTTGTCATGCTTTTGTTGCTTGTATAATTGCATACATGTTTTGCCTTGTTTCATTGCATACGTGATTTATTATAATAAATGTCCTTGTGTGAATGTAAACCTGTTCGTTGCGTCCATTCCCTCATTGAACTGCTGCATCTTGCACTCGGAATATAGTTGGTTTTTAAATAGCCGGTTGAGTGATCGGGTCCAACGGGACTGCGCGATAATACCCCGCTCGGTTATCCCAAAAGGAAGCGAGCTGCTTAAGCTGCTCGTTTCCAAGCGGTCCTGTTGAGGTACAATCTCTCGGTAACCTACCCGCGCAAATAATTAGAAAAATCGAAGATTTGGCGATCGGACCCTGTAGCGTGGGTAGAGTGCGGACAAGGTTGTGGTGTGGTTAAAAACACACACCTGTGGCTGGTTTCCGGCGTTGATCCGGAAAGCCCGACTGGATTGTCCGTTCGGTGGGCGAAGCGACTGCTATTGGTTAGACGCGATCGTTCGCATGCCGATGGGCGGGAATTCTACAACAATATTTTGTTGTAGATTTCCACCTGTACGGCGTGTGGATGACCACCTTTGCCCAAATGCGGCCGCACGCACCCACCGGACACGCAATCTAGTCGTAGCTTCCGGATCAATGCCGAAATCCAGATACGGGTGTTTTTAACACACCATAAACCAGCCAATCCCTCTGTACACGCGCTACAGGGTCAATCGCCGAATTGTCGATGTACCTAATTATTCGCGCAGACAGAGATACCGGGAGTTTATACCTCAACAGGGCCTGCACAAAAACGAGCCGCTTAAGCAGTTCGTTCCGTATGCGATTGCCGAGCGGTTTTATGTCACCAAGTCCCGTCGGACCAGATGTACGTTTTATTGGCTTGGTAATCAGCCAGCTAATATTCCGAACGCATCATGGCAGTCAATGGCAGAAAGTGACACAACGAGCAGGTTAACATTCAAACAATAGGGGCATTAATTTTAAATGCACATATGCAATGAATGGGGAATGGGGACAAGACACGAGCAAAAACCTACAGCCGATGTCTATTATCACGTACACAATCCTGCACTTAATCAATTCTACTAAGGTAGACAAGGCGCCACAAACTTTCATCCAAAACCCCAGAAAGAAAGAACCGGGCTCGTGAGCCTTTATAATTACTCGGAGCCGGGATGACCGAAGGGGCTCTGAGAGACCGGGCGGGCTACCTGGCCACCCTCATGGTGACTTGCTGGGCCCTGGTTCGGCGACCCTCGGTGTCTTTGCCCGGACCCCCGAGCTCCGACTGGCTCCCTTGGTCGTCCGACCTTCACTGCAGCCTGGCTTAGCCGACGACGCGCTGGAGGAGTGAATGGGTCTCGACTCAGGCCTCCTGGTCGCGCCGCAGAACCCCGAGCGAACCAACTGCCCAAACTCCGAACTCTCCAGCTCTCAACGGGGCGTCTCTCCACTCCCACCACCAACCGCAAGCCACGAGCTCCAGCGCAGCACGAACTCAAGGCAACCAGCTCTCCACTGCCTCCGAGCTCCCCACACCAACTCAACTGCAGCGCTCAACTCAATCGCTCTCCTCAAGCGCTCTCTCCAAGCGCACTCCCCGACTCCACTCAACTCCAGACTCCAGACTCTCTCCAACGGCCCAGGTCAACTCTCTTCTCGGCGTTCCAGCACGGCTCTTTATCGGGTCCGGGGGTGCTCGCTCTTTCACCTTCGACCCTTCACCCCCCGCTGGCTCCGCCCCTCTCACTTCTGATTGGGCAGCTCTTTCAGAGGGTAAGGCCTTTTTGATCCGTTCTTGCCATCGAACGCGGCCGTGTTGGAAATCACCGTCGAACGCGGCCGTGTTGGAGATCACCGTCAAACGTGGCCACGCTGGAGATCACCGTCAAACACGGCCGTGGGTTGTCGTTGTTGTGATGATGTGTTTGTTTTAAAATAACGATAGAAAAGAATAACACTATCTCAAAGATGCACAGCCCGGCACACGAACAAATCCCTTTACACATTGGTGGGGATTCTAACCTAAAACATGTACTTATCGAAATAACTGATTTCTGGGGAACCTGAATGATGTTTTGTGAATTTCCACCACCGTAACAATATATATATATATATATATATATATATATATATATATATATATATATATATGCATATGCATATATATATATATATATATATATATATATATATATATATATATGCATATGCATATATATATATATATATATATATATATATATATATGCATATATATATATATATGCATATGCATATATATATATATATATATATATATATATATATATATATATATATATATATATATATATATATATATATATCTTTATACACAATTCCACCTTTCCCCCATGCTGAGATAGTGCAAAAAGGGGGCCCCATTCCCACCCCACTCCAAACGTCGTGCCAACGAAACCCGCCAAGGAGCACGGAGTCGGGGCACAGCCACGCGGCCACATCTGCGGCTTGTCCGCCAACGCGTCACGAGGACGCGGGTAGGACCCCCCCGGTCTCGCGGACCTGGCTGCTCTTCCAGGTCACGCGCACATATTAGCCTCCAGGCCTGTCTGCCCCCTTGTCTATGAGGGTGGCTTCTTTCCTTTGCTTTTGAGTAAATGTGTGTTGGCATCGTCGGTAAAGTAGAACTGTATAAGTGTTGCCGTGTGTGCGCGTATTCGGTAGTAACTCTGCGTCATTGTTTCTTTTGTTTTAACTGCTATATGTGCATTTTGACTGTTTGGCTGTATATGTGTGCTTTCCGTGTGTCGAGTAATAAATGTGCATTGTGTGAACTGTTTTCCCGTTTCGCTTCGTCTTTTCTTTTTTGACCCTCCATCCTGCTTTACGTAAAGGGTTCGTAGTGGGCTTAATATGCCCGATAATTAATCGGAACAGTTGAGGCCGACGATAACACCGCTCGGTTATCACTGTAGCACGGGACGGACCGCTTAAGTGGTTCGTGTCCAGAGTCGGCCTGTGGCGTGGTGCGATCGCCCGGTCGACCATTCGCGCAGGTACTTAGGTAGATCGAATTTGGCGAGCAACCCTATCCTGCACGGGTGGGCAATTGGAACGGTCGTGGTGAGCTTAAACCCCCACCCGTGACTAGCTCCGGGCGATAGTTCCCGGAGAGTCACGACTGAATTGTCCGTCCGGTGGGCGACCTGCCGCGATCTGAGTTACGTGGCCGTCCGCACGCCGACGGGCGCGAATTCGCAACAATACTTCACTCTAATTTTGAAAAGGGAACTGATAATCGTGATAATGACAAACTCAGAAAATGTAGTCAAATTATTGCACACTTCACTTTGAAGCGGCTACGGTTTACTGTCTACTACCATTCTACCAGGACACATGGTACACGCATACATCAGTCTAGTACAATATGAGTTTCTGAGCTCAAGTTTACTGGCTCTGGATCAAGAAGTCAACACTTTTACAAGCAATGCGACTTTGCATTTGCACATTCTAAGCTCGGCCGATATCTCATTCTGTGTCTACTGCATCTGTCTACTGGCATTCTCCCTCACAAGCACACAGTCCAGTGCATTGCAGATTAGCCTTCTTGCATTTGCAGCGGTTTCTACAGCCTTTTTTGCAGCCGCAAAAATCTTGCAAAATCAAAAGAAAAAAAAAGCCGCAAATTTTTTTTTTTTTTTTGCAAAATCTCGAGTGGCTCCATATCCAGAATTGTTCAGAATACATTAGTCAACATATGTACCAATTTTGGTGCTTTTATGAAAAGTCGAACAATTGGTTTGCTATGCTGCAGTACTAAAAGGCTTTATTAAATGAGAGAGTTCATTGAACACATTACCCCACACAGTCTTGAGAAACAAGAACCTGTCTGCGAGCAGCAAATTTGATTGGTCATATTTTGTCCAAGTACTGTTAAACGGAAGGATTTTGAAAGTGTAAAACAGTCGATTTGTGTTCTACGACGTGCAAGTACATAATTAAATTGTTATAAAATAAAGAGTTTAAAAGTCGTTGAAAAAACAAATCGGAAGTTTGCAGTTGTTGATGCAATGTCTTTTGCACCACCTTATTTAACATGTTACATTCGTTATTCGTGCCTGTTGTTTGTGTTTCTGATTTATTTAGAAACAATGTGTTTCCTGTTTGGAATGATTTTCAATTTTGCTTGACTGCCAGATGGGCAGACAGAGTAATGAAAAATCACTCATGGAGTGACAACTTGGCGAAACGGAACGCCACTCGGAAGAGCACATCCTTCCGCCAGGCTGAATAGTTTACATTTTGCATCCCACTGATATAGGTCGGATCTGAATCTGGACCTCAACCAAAATCGAATCGGCTTGTTCTTGTCAGCTAGCCAACTAATCCACCTAGTTTTGTCGTAAATCGTCCACAACCTTTTGGGATATCATGCGATACATAGATTTGGCCCCATCTCTCAATGGTGAAGAATCACTTTTAAATTTCTTGAATCCGGATCTGGATTAGGATCTTCACCAATATTGAATCAATTAGTCCTTTTCACACACCCAACCAGTCCACAAAGTTTCTGCAGAATCCATCCATAACCTTTTGAGATACTGTGCTACATATCGTTTTGGCCCCATTTCTCAATGTGCAAAAAAAAAAGGTTTCATGCAATATCGTTTTTAGTTCAATCTCAATGGTGTAGAATCAGTTAAAAATTAAATAATTATCATATCCAGATCTAGATTCTGATCTTCGCCAAAATTGAATCAAGTCTTCCTTGCGGCACTTCCAATCTGTCCACAAAGTTTTGTGTGAATCCATCCATAACCTTGTGAGATATTGTGCTATATATCGTTTTTGGCCCAATCTCTCAATGGTGAAGAATCACCTGAAAAATTCTCAGATCCGGATCCGGATTCCGATCTTCACCAAAATTAAGCATTGGTATCCTTGGCCGGTCACTTACAGCAAAAAAAAATTTCAGAACGATTGATTGAAAACTGTCGCCAAAAATCGTGTGACAAACAAACAGACAGACAGACAGACAGACAGACAGACAGACAGACAGAGAAACACAACAGATCAACATACTTGGCAAATAAAAATTTTCGCCAAGTAAAAACATTATTTCATTGCCCTCTGTGCATGTGCAATCCAGACAAATTCAGAGCCAAAGTATTGCTAAACTACAAGTTCGTTTTCCGATTGATGTTCTGATTCGTGTTCAAAATAAAACATCCCATTGAAATAAGTTGATCCTCCATCAAAAACTGACATTTGTTGGCAGACTGTCAGACAAAGTGAATCAATTGCTTAACCCAGAAATTATATGTGCTGCTTCCTTGCCTGACACGCAGCATTTAAAAAGAATAGAGCACAGAGAAACAACTATAGGTTGACAACCATTGCACAGGCTTTGAATGTGCCCAAAGGCTTCTTGCTGTGTTGAATTTCCTTGAAAGTGAACCTGCATTTTAATGTCTGTCTTGTACATACATGAGCGATCACATTGACACTTCCTTTAATTCCTCATTAATTGGCGTGTGAATAATTGCATCAATTATATCATCAATAAAATTCAAACAATTTACAGGGTGTTGCAAAAAGATTGAACACGTTTGAAATTTAAATAACTTTCAATAATATAAGTTATTTATTCAACTGTGTTAACACTGGTAAAGTACAGATATTGGAATATCTTCAGCAGACACGAGGTTTTGAAAAAGTCAGTGAAATATCCCCCTTGGAAGGTAACACAATCCGTTGTTCAGGTACGAATACCCCTCATCACCTCTTCACCAGAAAGCTTTTCGGAATAGCCTGAATTTCACTTGTAATGCTTTATTTCAGTTCATTGAGTGTGTGTCCTGTTCCTGGACACCGTCTCAAAATATCCCCACGGGAAATAATCAGGAGATCTGGGAGGCCAATTCACATCTCCAAAACTGGAGATCAGCTTTCCAGGAAAATGCTCTCGTAACAGTTCCATGCGGATCATTGCGGTGTGGCGTGTAGCCCTTGGTGTTGTTTCATGGAAGCTTACCACGCATCTGTTATTTACTTGTCTTGACTGTGCATCACAAACTTGGAAATGTCTTTTGAATACTCTGTGCCAAAATTGCAGAATATACATGGAAGATGTCCTGCTCAACCACAAATGCTAGTAGTTCACATGCCCAATTTGCCATCCCCGAGGTTTAATTGAGCTTTTAAAAAAATCTCCAATTCGTTTGATACAACCTGAAAAGAAAAAGAAAAAAAGTAGAATTATCTTCCATGACCATAGAATTAGTGCACCCTGAAATCTGTCCCATCTTTCTGCCACACCCTGTACATGAGTATTTGCTTAAATCATTGTATAATTGCCACAACGATTGCCTTAGCAATCGACGAAATGATCACCTTAAGTACACAGTCACTGGACAATGCGTCAGAGGGGGCGTGGCCTCTGGAATTCCTGCAAATCGATGTTCACTCTAATAGTGTGACGTCACAGCAACAATGAACCTGATCCCTCCTCCAAGCAATCAAAGGTTGGAGTGAGATGTAACAACAACCTGATTCACGGATTGTGAAAAGTCACATTGGCTGTATGTCCGTGGGTTGTTAAGCAACGCATATTTATTTATTGATCATTGTGATGCAAACGGTCTGTGTTATTTCCAAAATTAGGACAATTAAAGCGATCGAGGCTCATGGAATGAAGCGAGATTGTTCTTTGTCGATGAGGAACAGGTCAATATCTCAAACTCATCAGGAATATCACAACTAAGTTGAGTACAATACTTGCCCTCATGCCTCGTGTTCGATTAATGGTTAGGGTGGTGGGTTTGGGATCTTTGTACACTGAGTTCAAATCCTGCTCGGCTGTTAAATTAATACCAGGTGTGGTTGACTCTGCCTGTCATCCTTCCAAGGTCGGCAAAATGAGTACCAGCTTGCTGGGATGATTGAGCCATTCGAATATCCTGCATCGGAGTGGTGACCCGTCCAGGATTGTGCCCAATAGCTGATGAGACTGCTTTGGTAGCGCCGACACTCTGTACAGAGTATCATCCCAATGGATGGAATACTTGCCCTCAATTGATGGGGAAAACATGATGATTTGCAAGTATTTGAATGCTAAATGTTCAACAGCAATTATGTAGGATTGTGAAAGATACCATGCACGTGTCTCAACTCTTGAAAGTTTCTCTTCATAAACACAT
>NC_140964.1:89361291-89368791 GCF_056783735.1 Eptatretus burgeri | reverse complement strand
TCCTTCAGTATTAATGTATAGATGCCTGATCATCATACCTACAAATCGTTGGATGCATTGCAATGCTTATAAATGCCTGGAGACGCCAACATTTGTGGCTTTGTTTCATTTCTCCACATGCCATAACCTGGAAAATCTCTTAAACTCAGCCAAAATATAAAACTAATGCTCCACATTTGAACTTAGCAGCAGTTCTGATTGCCAAATAAGTGTTCATTTGTCCAATACGGACATATTTGACATTTTGGGAATGTGCCTGTCGGAATGGCCTGAATATTTATGTTGAACGGGAGGTGGATGTTGAACATGATGGTTCCGCAATCGCTCATCGATTGCCAAGCCAGCCGTTCCTTATCAACCATTTCATTGGAGTGCTTGCTTGAGTGCTTAAGCCACTTGGCGAATGCTCTCCAAGCTGCTTGGTTGTTCGTTTCGGTAAAAGTACCTGTGCTTTCAATCTAACACATTGATGAGACATACATTTCTGCTTTTGTTGGGCGCTGCGGTGCCATGTGGTTGGTGCCTCGGGAGGTGGCTCATCTGCTGAAAATGTGAAAATTTATTTTTATGGGACATCACTTTACTTTGTTTAACCGTTTTGTGTGATCTCCTTTCATAATCCACCCCTCACTTTGACATCGATACATATATTATAAAAACAATGAGGTCCATTTGACCGCTTGTTAACCATGTTTGCTCTCGCTGTGAAGGCAAAGAAGACATTTTGTGTTGTGGAGCTTGATATATTTTGAATTTCATTTCATTAATTTCCCACTTGAATTCCTCTTTCACAGAACACTGTCCAAAGGTAAGTCTTTTGTGTTTGTCGTTTTAAGTACTTTATGCATGTGTACGTGTGTGTGTGTGTGTGTGTGTGTGTGTGTGTGTGTGTGTGTGTGTGTGTGTGTGTGTGTGTGTGTGTGTGTGTGTGTGTGTGTGTGTGTGTGTGTGTGTGTGTGTGTGTGTGTGTGTGTGTGTGTGTGTGTGTGTGTGTGTGTGTGTGTGTGTGTGTAAACAGTATTACCACAATGGCACTTGGCCCATATGCAGAGCGTGTGTGTTGTTGGTTGTGATCTCCATATGCAGATTTCACAAGGTGGAACGGAGTCCTCCCAGGTCTCAAAGTATCCACCTCAGTTTCAGTAAGGGCGGTCACGAATCATGGACCATGGTGTGAAGTTTTGTTCTCAAAGTTTTGGTCGCAGGACTCTTTTTAGGATCGTCACTGAGCCCCAGGTAGCTTCCAACTGCAGGTGATGTGCAGTAATATTCCCAGGAATGTTTTTGAAGATCTCTGTAAGGTTCTTCTTCATCATTCCTGTTGCTTCAATGATCACTGGTACAATTTTGGACCTCTTCAACTTTTCACTTCTTTTTTGAGATCTTGGTATTTGGTCATTTTCTTAATTTAAAATTGCTGGGTATTGAAACCTCTGTGTGTGTGTGTGTGTGTGTGTGTGTGGTGTGTGTTCATAAAGCATAACATATTCTCTCAGATTAGTCTACTATCTCTCTCCCTCTCTCTCTCTCTCTCTCTCTCTCTCTCTCTCTCTCTCTCTCTCTCTCTCTCTCTCTCTCTCTCTCTCTCTCTCTCTCTCTCTCTCTCTCTCTCTCTCTCTCTCTCTCTCTCTCTCTCTCTCTCTCTCTCTCTCTCTCTCTCTCTCTCTCTCTCTCTCTCTCTCTCTCTCTCTCTCTCTCTCTCTCTCTCTCTCTCTCTCTCTCTCTCTCTCTCTCTCTCTCTCTCTCTCTCTCTCTCTCTCTCTCTCTCTCTCTCTCTCTCTTTTTTTTTTCCTTCTTTCTTTTTCTCTCTCTCCTCACCCCTTCTCGCACCACTCCCTCCCGCAGTGCACAGTATCGTTTGAGACATCACTCTCCCCGCCTCCCTCACTCTTCCCCCCTTCCTCGCTCCCCCTTCCTCACCTCCTCCAAGCTTCCCCTGCCTCCTCTGTCTTCTCCCCTCTCTCCCCTTCCTCTTCCTGTCTCTCTCCCTCCCTCTTTCTCGCCACTTCCTTTATATCTCCGTCAGTGAAGCAATAGGTTGTATTTTTTTTTGTATACCTTGTCAAGGTTCGTATGAGAGCTAACACACAATGCACAGCAAGGGGGCATGACACAAGAGGGGTGGGAGAGGGAAGGACAAAACAGTGGGGAACATGGGGAATACAAGATGGACATTAGAGGGACTTTCAGGAAGGAAAGCAGGGAATTTGAAGGTGGTGGGTTTGGGGTGGATTAACGAGGGTATAAAAGATCGAGGATTTGGATGGGGGAAGATAAGAGGTGGTGGTGAACAGCTGTTTTGAAGGCCTGGAGGGAAGAATAGGATTGAAGAGAGTGAGGGAGTTTATTCCAAAGGTGGGAAAAAAAGGAGGAAAGAAAGAGTGAAGGTGAGCAGTGATTCTTGATTTTTGTAGTTTTACCAGAAGGGGGTTGTTAGCAGACCTTGAGCGCCCTGTGGAAATATGGTGGGGACAAATTGCATAAAGAGCAGGGGGGAGGGGCCGAAACCGGAAAGGAGACGGTAGAAGACAGAAAGACCACCGACCTGCCTGAGGTGAGAGAGTGAGAGGCCCAAAGACTCAGCCTCCTTGTGGGAGATGCCAATGATCCGAAATGCCTTGGTTTCCACTGCATGAAGCAGAGAAAGGTGAGAGGCAGGAGCACCAGCTCAGAGGGGAGAGCAATACTCCATCAGGCTGTGGACGGAAGCTTTGTATGTGATCAGGAGCTCAGGTGGGCTGAGGAAGAACTTTGCATGATGGAGGATTCCCAATCGGTGACTGGCTTTGGAGGCGAGTTTGGAAATGTGGTTTTCCCAGGAAATGTCATGGCAGATCGTGAGACCCAGAAGCTTGAAAGAAAGGACTTCTTCCAGAGGATTGTTGAGAGAGTAGATGGGGGGGGGGAGGGAGATTCCAAATTGTCATTTCAGAGAGATGATGAAAGTGTGAGATTTGTCTGGATTGAAAGACATGTTCCACGTGTTGGATCAGTTTGTGATTTTACCCAGATCTGCAGAGTGAAGAAGCAGTGGATGCTGGTCTGAGGGATGACAGATGGTACGGCATAGGGTGGAGTCATCAGTAAAGAGATAAAGAGGATTTCCCAGAGCGTCGGGGAGATCATTGATGAAAAACAGAAAAAGAACAGGGCTTAGAACGTTGCCTTGAGGAACTCCAGCCTGGACAGGAAGAGGGGATGAAATAACTCCATTTCGGGCCACACTTTGGCTGCGACAGGAGAGGAAGTTTGCGAGCCATGAGTGGAGATGGCCTTGGATTCTATAGGAAGAGCGTTTGGTGAACAGGGCAGGGTGCCAGACCGTGTCAAAAGCACGCGATATGTCTTGGGATATGGCTCTGATTTCATGTCCAACATTGAGTACCTCCATCCATTGTTGGGAGAGCAGAAGCAGCATATCCAGGGAAGAGTGACCTGGTCTGAAACCAAATTGATGATCAGAAATCAAGCCATTGGAGAAGAGGAAGGATTTAATGTCTGAAGCGATGATGGATTCCATAATCTTGCTGACGATTGGGAGAAGGCTGATTGGTCTGTAGTTGTAGGGATCTGTTTTTGCACCTTTTTGTACAGGGCAGTAATGTTTGCTGATTTCCAAGCAGATGGCAGATGACCTTGAGCAAATGAGATGGTGAAAAGAACAGAGAGAGCGTGAGCAGGAGCAGAAGAGCAGGTTTTTAGGACACGTGGGCTGATGCCATCTGGACCGGTTGCAGAATCTGAGTCGATGTTTGACAGCAAGCTCTCCACCTTGTCAGGAGAAAAGGAGAAAAGGAGTCCAGGAATAGTGAGGTGTGACTGGGTAAGGTGGGTAGTGAAAGCGATGGGTTTTGGACACAAGATTTTGATGCAAACACCGAGTTTAGGCATTCAGCCTTTTCACATGCGGTATCAGAAGTGCGGACATTGAGGTAAGGGAGGGGATGGAGGAGGAACATCCATCAGCAACAGATTTGATTAGATGCCACCAGGATTTTGAGGAGGGGGAGAGGTTTGAACGTTCAGACTTGAGATTTGAAAGATGTTGTTTTCTGGCTCTCCTGAAGGAAGACACACACTTGTTCTGAGCTTGATGGAATGAACTGAGATCCCCCTCAGTGGGGTTTGCTTTCCATGAGGCAAAGGCAATTTGTTCAGGACAGCTCCCTAGCCACAAACCAAGGGTGGGAGGAATGGTCGGATGACTGAAGACGAGAGGGGATAAATCTGTGCATGAAGGAGAGCAAATTTCTTTGAAAAAATTCCCAGGATGAGTTAATGTTGGAGAAAGCAGCGATGGGAGACCAGTCTTGAAGTTTTATGGCTCCTTGGAGACCCTGCCAATCGGCTTGAGTGAAATGCCAGACTCGACGGTGGTGAGGTGGTTCTCTGATAACAGCCAGAGAGATGTCCACTTTGATAAGCTCGTGGTCAGATGAACCGATTGGAGTGAAAGAAGAACAGCAGATATTTTCAGGGAAGTTTGTCAAAATCAGATCCAGAAGAGATAGAGCACTATTGGTTGAGATTCGGTTCGGGAAGTTGACTGATTGAGTCAGTTCCAATGAGTCACAGAAAGCTTTTGCTGAGGTGTCATGACAGGTGAGAGAGGTACCCACACCTAGTCAACTGGCATGATGACAATTGAAGTCACCACATATGAGGATAGGAAGAGAGAGTTTGGATGAGAAGATCGAAGTTGGTCCATGTTTTCTGAAAGTGAGGTGTAAATGGAGTCATCACTGTTTTGTGGACGTTACAGTACACTAATAAACAAGAGGTGGGAGTGGAGGAGAAGCCCGAGCCAGAGGTATTCCTGGGTGTGTAGGGGAGTGAGGGCAGTGCATGGAGAGTGAGGAATAGAGTCTTTGATGAAGAGAGCAACTCCATCGTCAGGACGAGGCTCAGGTCTGTCATACCAGAGGAGGGAGTAACCAGGGAGAGATACTTGAGAGTCATAGATGTCTTGATGGAGGAAAGTGTCTGTTAGGCAGAATATGTCTGTTTTGTCAGTGGCAACCTGTATGGGAAGATCTGTAAAGTTTCAGCGAAGGACCCGGATATTTGAGGTCTGCACTGTTAATGAAGAGGGAGGGGAGGCTTTGGGTGCAAGTGAGGGGAGGGGAGGGGGAGGGAAGGAAACGGGAGAAGGGGGGAGGTAAGGAGAGTTGTTGAAAGATTGTGGGAGATTACAGAATAGCTGGGAGTGGGGCCCGGATGAGGAGGAGAGAAGGCCCTGTGGTGCTGAGGGAGAGGGGGCAGGAGAGGGAGCAGAAGGCAGTTGAGGGTTTAAGGAGGTGGAGTGATGAGATGGAGGTGAGAGGGCAGGGGAAGGAGGCAGCTTTGTGGATGTGAGGGGTGGGCAACTTTTAGAAAGGTGAGTCAGGGGGGATGAATGGTGGGAGAAGTGTGAGTGGGGAGAGTTGAGGGAGAAGTGTGAGTAGGGAGAGTTGAGGAAGAATGGTGAGGGGGAGTTTTTGTGAGAGGTGAGAGAGAGGCTTGAAGGGAGAAGAGTGCGATGGTTGCTTTGAGAGTGAGGGGTGAGAGGGGCGAGTTGGCACTGAAGTTGGAAAATAAGAATGGTTGATGGAAAGCGAACACTCATAGCAAACTGGGTTTTTCTTAATTTTTTGGTCAGAAATGAGATTAAAGACATTTCCTGAGGGATGCAATAAAGGTGAATGAAGAGGATGGAGGGAAGAAATGCTGTAACAGTTTGATTTTTTTAATGCAAGGTATGAAGGTCGAATTGAGAGCACTCTGTTGAAATAGAAAAAGAGTCGTGAATAATGATACAGTGATGAGTACCACATGTGTGAAATGATGAAGCATTGTAAGAGATCGTGATTATTATTATTATTTTAGTTTTTGATCGTTTTCATCAGATTTGGTAATGGAGAGGTTGTAGAAAAAAATCGTGAGGTGAATGGTGAATTTGAATCGGTAAACGCAGAAAGGGAAACAGATCACGTGGTTACGGGAGAAGCACGTGGCTCTGGGAGGTGTATAGTTAAAAGTGAATTTTTTTTAAAATATTTTTTATTTTAAAATAAGGATTGCATAACATTCGTAAAAGGGAGGTTGAAGTTAAATCGTGGCGGTGTATGGTGAATTTGGATCGGTAAACGCAGAAAGGGAAACGGATCACGTGGTTACGGGAGAAGCACGTGGCTCTGGGAGGTGTGTAGTCAAAAGTGAATTTTTTTTTTAATTTGTTTTATTTTAAAATAAGGATTGCATAACATTCGTAAAAGGGAAGGTTGAAATAAAATCGTGGCGGTGTATGGTGAATTTGGAACTGCAAACGCAGTGAAGCTGATGGGTCGATGAAAAATATCAGGAAGAGGGTGGGGGGGGAGAGAGAGGGTGGGGGGGAGAGGGGGGGAGAGAGAGAGAGAGAGAGAGAGAGGGTGGGGGGGAGAGAGAGAGAGGGTGGGGGGAGGGGAGGGGGGAGAGAGAGAGAGGGTGGGGGAGAGAGAGAGAGGGTGGGGGGAGGGGGAGGGGGAGAGAGAGGGTGGGGGGAGAGAGAGAGAGGGTGGGGGGGGAGAGAGAGAGGGTGGGGGGAGAGAGAGAGGGTGGGGGGGAGGGAGAGAAGAGAGAGAGAGGGTGGGGGGGGAGGGGGAGGGGGGAGAGAGAGAGGGGTGGGGGGAGGGGAGGGGGAGAGAGAGAGGGTGGAGGGGGGGGAGGGGGAGGGGGGGGAGAGAGAGAGGGTGGGGGAGGGGAGGGGGGAGAGAGAGAGGGTGGGGGGGAGGAGAGAGAGAGGGGGGGAGGGAGAGAGAGGGTGGGGGAGGGGGAGGAGGGGAGAGAGAGAGGGTGGGGGGAGGGGGAGAGAGAGGGTGGGGGAGGGGGGAGAAGAGAGAGAGGTGGGGGGGAGGGGGAGGGGGAGAGAGAGAGGGTGGGGGGGAGGGGGAGGGGGAGAGAGAGGGTGGGGGGAGGAGGGAGGGGAGAGAGAGGGGTGGGGGAGAGGGTGGGGGAGGGGAGGGGGAGAGAGAGAGAGGGTGGGGAGAGAGAGAGGGTGGGGGAGGGGAGGGGGAGGAAGAGAGAGAGGGTGGGGAGGGGGGAAGGGGGGAGAGAGAGGGTGGGGGAGAGAGGGAGGGAGAGAGAGAGAGAGGTGGGGGGGAGAGAGAGGGTGGGGTGGGGGGAGGGAGGGAGGGGAGAAGAGAGAGAGGGTGGGGGGAGGGGAGTGGGGGGAGGGAGGGGGGAGAGAGAGAGGGTGGGGGGAGAGAGAGAGGGGGAGAGAGAGAGGGAGGGGGAGAGAGAGAGAGGTGGGGGAGAGAGAGAGGGGAGAGAGAGAGGGTGGGGGGAGAGAGAGAGGGTGGGGGGGAGGGGGAGGGGGAGGGAGAGGAGGGGAGAGAGAGAGAGAGGGTGGGGGGGAGAGAGAGAGGGGGGAGAGAGAGGGTGGGGGGGGAGAGAGAGAGAGGGTGGGGGGAGAGAGAGAGAGAGGGTGGGGGGGGGGAGAGAGAGAGGGTGGGGGGAGAGAGAGAGGAGAGGGAGAAGAGA
>NC_140964.1:89353791-89356291 GCF_056783735.1 Eptatretus burgeri | reverse complement strand
TTTAATTAATGCAAACACCCAATTTTCAGTGATGCACTTCCTTGAAGTTCAATTGGTATGCATCCAATATTTCAGGCTGCTATGTTTTATGGCTTTGGCGTTATGGAGGAGACTGGCGCACGTACACGCACGTACACATACCACACTGACACGTACACATAAACACACCACACTGAAACGTACGCATACACACACCACACTGACACGTACGCATACACACACCACACTGACACGTACGCATATACACACCACACTGACACGTACACATACACATACACCACACTGACACGTACGCATACACATACACCACACTGACACGTACGCATACACACCACACTGACACGTACGCATACACATACACATACACACACTGACACGTACGCATACACATACACACACCACACTGACACACACATACATACACACACCACACTGACACGTACGCATACACATACACATACCACACTGCCACGTACGCATACACATACACACACCACACTGACACATACACATACACATACACACACACCACACATACACATACACACACCACACTGACACATACACACACCACACTGACACACACGTACACATACACACACCACACTGACACACACATACACATACACACATACACACACCACACTGACACACACATACACATACACACACCACACTGACACACACATACACATACACACACCACACTGACACATACACATACACATACACACACCACACTGACACATACACATACACATACACACACCACACTGACACACACATACACATACACACACCACACTGACACACACACACACACACACATACACACACCACACTGACACATAGACATACTCATACATACACCACACTGACACATACACATACACATACACATACACATACACATACACATACACACCACACTGACACATACACACACCACACTGACACACACACACACATACACACACCACACTGACACATACACATACACATACACATACACACTGACACATACACACTGACACATACACATACACACTGACACATACAGATACACACTGACACATACACATACACACTGACACATACACATACACACTGACACATACACATACACACTGACACATACACATACACACTGACACATACACATACACACTGACACATACACATACACACTGACACATACACTTACACATACACACACCACACTGACACATACATATACACATACATCCACCACACTGACACATACACACACATTTATTATTATATATACAGGGTGTGTCAATAAAAGGTTAACCACTTCAAATGAGCTTTGTACTTTTAGTCATTATATTACCTTACTTTTTCTTGGTTTTGCAGAAGTGATCAATGATCTATGGAGAAGTCATTCAAGCATAACCAAAGTATTCCATAGAAAACTAGAGTGCAAAACCTCCGCTGCTAATACTGCTGGGTCACTCAAGTGAACCTGATATCCTAATCATTCAATTTGACGTCAACAGTGCTCACAGAGTTATAGTTTGCAACTTTCCCTTTTACTTTTAACTTTTACATACTCAATTCATTTGTCATAACTAGATTCCTTGAGACAGAAATTGATTTTACGTGGGTATATCCCCCTGAAGTTCCAAAATCAGCCGCAATTATAATTTTGGCATGTTTTTTTTTGTTGGAAATCACTTATAACATGTAGAAATGCAAAAAAAAAATCGAAATTTTGTTGAAAAAAAAAGTTGCAAAATTTTTTTTTTCTCTAACAACTTTTTTTTTTGGGGGGGGGGGTAGAAATCATTTAAAACATGCAGAAATGTAAAAAAAAAAAAAATTCAAATATTTTTTCAAAATGGCCGCCATAGCGACCATATTGGATTTTGGACCAAGTCCAAAATCTAATGGCATGATCCTTGGACCATACCTAATCCCCCCACCAAGTTTCATCGAAATCTGTTGGAGTTTTTCCGTTATAATGTTCACAAACAAACAAACAAACAGAAAGGGGTGAAAACAGTAACCTCCGATCTTTGATGGAGGAGGTTAAAAATGGCTTTCTACAGAGCAAAGAGTAAACATTGTCAAGTGGTATTTTGAGACCAAATAAATTGCTTCTATCTAGATGAGGTTCTGGGCTGATATGGAGTGCTTCCCAGAAACAATCCAAGCAAGTCAACCATTTGGAAACTTGTGAAAAAGTTCAAAAGTTAAGGGACGATTCTCAACATTAACAAGGGAAGGTCAGGTCACCCAAGAAGTGTACAGTGTGAAGGAGAGATGGATTGAGTTCTTGAATCAGTTATGCAAAGTACACAGAAATCACATCGACAATGATCGGCTGAAAAGGGTCTCACCCCCAGGAGTGTCAGAAGAATGAATGAAACATCACAACAGCCCATAAATTGATTGGGGATAAAGCAGCATGAGTCACTATGTGTGAGATGCTGCAGCAGAAGATGGAGGCAACCCCAAACTGGATTTGTGATGTGTGGTG